>NW_004444195.1:1418824-1434276 GCF_000243295.1 Trichechus manatus latirostris
GTGAAATAAGTCAATCACAAAAGGACAAATATTGTATGAGACCTCTATTGTAAAACCCATGAAAAAGTTCACACACAAAAAGTAACAAACTTTGTTGGTTACCAGGGATGGGAGGGGTGGAAGGGGGAATACTAAATAGGCAATAGATAAGTGGTATCTTGGGTGAAGGGTGAGACAGTACACAATACTGGGGAAACCAACACAGCTTGTACAAGCAAAGGTCATGGAAGCTCCAAAGACACATCCAAACTCCCTGAGGGACTGAATTTCCAGTCTGAGGGCTGTGGGGACCATGGTCTCTGGGAACATCTAGCTCAACTGGCATAACACAGTTTATAAAGACAGTGTTCTACATTCCACCTTGGTGAGTGGCATCTGGGGTCTTGAAGCCTATGAGCAGCCATCTGAGATACTCTACTGGTCTCATCCCTTCGGGAGCAAGGGAGAATGAAGAGAGCAGGATACAAGGAAAAGATTAGTCCGAAGGACTAATGGAGCACAGCTACCAAGGCCTCCACCGGCCTGAGTCCAGTACAGCTAGATGGTGCCCGGCTACCACCACGGACTGCTCTGATCAGGATCACGGCACAGGGTTCTGGACAGAGCTGGAGAAGAATGTAGAGCATAATTCTAACACACACAAAAAAGACCAGAATTATTGGCCTAAAGCAGACTGGAGAAACCCCGAGAGTAGGGCCCCCAGACACCCTTTTAGCTCAGTGGTGAGGTTATCTCCGGGGTTCACCGTTCATCCGGGGAGTGGACAGCCCCATGGAATCGAATGGGAGGGATGGGGCACAGCAGTCCAGGGATAGGGGCTGTAGGGCGGGGGGAGGGACGGGAGGGCTGCTGGTGGGGAACCCGCGTTTGGGTGGGGGCAGTGTTGATGTGTTATGGGGTCGTTGACTATTGTCATGGGGCAGCATGTATACTGTTTGATGGGAGGATGTTTTGATCTCTGGACCTTTATCTGGGATGAGAGCGGCAGGGCAATTGGAGGAGCGTGGTCGATGTCGCTGAACTGTGCATGTAGAGGTTTTTGGGGTGGTGTATCTTCGGCTATGTGTATTTTAACCAAAGAAAGGAAAAAAAGCAAAGGGGTCGAGAGGCGAGAGGGTTGACATGTCGTGGGGTTGTTGACCAAAGTCATGGAAGGGTATGTGTACTACTGTTTGGTGAGAGGCTATTTGTTCTGTGGACCTTCACCTGAAGTGCAATAAAAGAAGAAAAAATTAAAATAATAGGATACATTTGTATTTTTAAAAAATGATCAGCAGATATATCTACAAACGTTTTTCGCAATTTCCAAATTTAAAGCCACCTTCCAAGAAAATGAAGATTAAATTTTAAAATATGTTCTGCAGGAATTATGCTCTTTACAAATCAGTAATATCAAAGATTTTTTATTGTTAATATTTTGAACCAAAATAAAAAAAATATAATCCAAACCCTTGCAGTCAAGTTGATGCCGACTCATAGAGACCCTATAGGACAAAGTAGAACTGCCCCATATGGTTTCCAAGGAGTGCCTGGTGGATTTGAACTGCTGATCTTTTGGTTAGCAGCTGACCGCTTAACCACTGAGCCACCGGGGCTCCAAAATGGCATGACTGAAACTTTTGTCAAGTTCTTAGCACTAATTTTAAAGGTAACACATTTATTATCAAAGGATCTTTTGTTGCATTAGTTTGTTGATTGTCAGTCTAAAGATTAAAAAAATCACAACTATTTAATATTTAAAAAGCCTCTATACTGGTGATTTCCTATAAGAGCTAAATAGCTACAGCAAGATAACATCTGGAAATATTAGTTATTGTACTTTACTTTTTTATCACTTGTTAGTATATTATTTTTCTCATACTGTTATTTTTAACTGTTGCTGCATGTTAAACTACCTGGGCAGCTTTTAAAATACTACCAATTCTTAGCCTATACCCCAGTGCAATTAAATATGATTCATGGGTTGGTGCCTGGGTATTAGCAATTTTAAAATTCCAGGTGATTCTAATGTGCAGCCAGCATTGATAATCACTGTTCAGGTCAGTGAGAAGTATTCATATTTCTTTAGGGGGAATTTAGGCTTGTTACAAAAGATCTGTAAGAACTCAATAGAAATAATATAACCAAACTCCTGATTTCCAAGAGCTAATTGTGCTGAGAGAAGAAAGATCTTGATGTAATCAAAATGAAAGACCCTAAGGGAATCAGGGCAAGAATTTCTATATCAACAATTAGGAAGAGGTAACAGGGAAACTGGATTATACAACACTCAGGGAGAAGAGTGGTGGATCACCTTGCAGACAAGTTGGAAAAAAGAGGAAAATGATTTAGAGCAAATCTGAGAAACCTGAGACAAAGGTAATCACATCTGTGGATGGAGGAAAAGAATCAGCGCTCAGAACCACATCTGATCAATGCCAGCGACAACGGTGGAAATTGAGGCAAAGCATGCAAAACATCTGTAACTGTTCAGGTGAGTACTTTCTGTCAGCAGAGCTGAGGAGCCCTCTTAGCTGAGCTCATCTTCTGGTTGGCCTTTGCTGAAGGTCCTACATCAATCACTAGCTCATGATGTCATGGATGAACAAGAAGTAATGATATGATTTTGTGCAACTAGACTATGCTGTGATCCATTTGTGGTAGCACATTTGGAAGGTCTACTTTTCAAAGGTTGAGGACATGAATATTAGCCCTGAAACAGAAAATGGCACCCTTAAGACTAGAGATTTATTGCTTGTTAGAAAAGGAATGTGCATACCTCCTGTACCTGTGTGACAGAAGATAGTGGCAAAATTCTTCCTGCTATGCAATCCTTCATGCATTGACCACATTTCATGAATACTATGAAGCCACGTGGGTTTATCTAACATAGCCTCTGTCATAGCAAGATTCTATCTTATTACATATTTTTGAAAAATTATAGAAAGAAAGAAAATTTTAGGGAAGTGTGTCTTGCATAAACAATATTTAGAGCAATTAATGCTTTAAGTTTTGAGATGGGAGAAATAAGAAAACTACCCTCCCTTCCTCCCTCCTTCCTTCCTTTCTTGACTCCCTCTCTCCCTCCCTCCCTGACTCACTCCCTCCCTGCCTTCCTTCCTTACTCCATGCCTTCCTTCTTTCCTTCCTTCCTCCTTTTCTTTCTATCTTTCTTATTTTATATCATGCGTTAAGAATAGGCAGAGTCTAGATGTCAGCTTCTGAGATACAAATCTATCAAAGGAACACTATATGAAGTTCATTGCCTCTCAGTATTTTAAAATCTCAAAAACATGAATTTTGTAATTCTTTCTCTTCTTAGATTATAGAATAAATCCACTATAGCCATGTTATCTCAATGTCATAATTTATTTAATATATAACAAAACTGATGTTCAGAATTCAAAAGTAGATGCTTCTAAGTATGGAATGAGGTATGCAAATCTCAAAAGTGAAATTTTCTTACTCTCTTGAGATTCACCATTTACTCAGCCATTTAATTCTCAAGGAAAAAGTTGTCAATTTTATAGGCAAAAAGATCAATTTCAGATCACCCTCCCTTGAGCAAAATTTTCAATTATGCAAGAGCTTTTGGGGCTATAAAAAAACTTTTTCTTGAATCTTAACTTCTCTCTAGCTCCATTTTCATCCTTTTTATCCCAGCAGATGACAGGTAATTGCTAAAATAGATAACTTCTATAAGGAGCACCATATGTTCATCAATTTACAATGCAGTTACAAATTTTCCTTTCCATCCTGAGGTCCTAGAGAAGGTTCAGCCCATTTACTTAGTCATTTATTTACTAACTACTTAGAATATATACATATATATTTCCATCTCCATGCACACCGTCCAAAGCAACAAAATCTAAATTCAACATCTATAATTACCAATTAATGTAGGCTCTATTGGAGCCCTGGTGGTGCAGTGGTTATGAGCTTTGCTGCTAACCAAAAGGTTGACAGTTCAAGTCCACCAGCCACTCCTCGGAAACTATGAGGCAATTCTGCTCTGTCGTATAGGGTCGCTGTGAGTTGGAATTGGTGTTTTTTTTTTTTTTTTATGGGCTCTATAAGCTAGAAATTTAGTCATTATCAATCTGTTAACAACAAAAAGGGGAGTATTTTAAAACATGACTTTTATATTTTCAGTGAATCCAACAAATAATATATATCCTTCTACTTAATCTGAAACTTGTATCGTGCATAAGAGAAAATTGTCTTTGCTCCACAATTCACACGCTGTAGAAGTAACTTCATTACTAGGTTTTTAATTTATTTATTTATAAACAAATAATATAATACCTTATGTAGTTGATTCTAAGATATATATATATTTTCACATATTAAACTTGCTAAAATTAGTAGTTGTCTTACAGTCAATGTAGAAAGAATTGTGCCAGTAATCCAGGTATTATATAGCCTCATTCCTTGCAAACGTTCAAATTAAACTCATCTTAGAAACATGATAATATTTCTGTTCAAAAAAGTTTTTCACGTTATTAGTCCTGCCTTCTCAGCATGCCTTGCAGCTAGAGTGCAGGCATGTGCCTTAAGCCCCCTCAGTTGAGGACATCTATGCTTTATAATTTGGGGGTTGAGTAACATGAAGAGGCAAGCTTTATGATGAGGCAAGTATGCACAGTATTGCCCACTTCTTATATATGAAAATTAACATATTTGTCTTTACAGAAGTAGTAGTAACAGAGCTGTGGTGTACAGTCTTAGCATTAATGCTGTATGTGTCATCTCGCCATATTCACTGGTGAAAATCTTGGGGGTTAGTGGGGTTTTCACTAGATCTGTTCTATTTCTGTAATTCTCATAATTTTGTAGCAACTACTGCTGATTTTTAGGCTCATCTGAAAAGCTTGTTAACTAATATCTTTGATGAATTCTCTTTCTGCTTAAAATAGACAGGACCAGAAACTCTGTATAATATACTTCTCATCAGAGTGTCATCTCATTTATGTTATTTGAACCATATGTAGTTGAATTTAGATCCCTGCTTGTCACTGAAAAATACTTTAAAAATTATTACAGCATGTAAATTAATTGGGCACTAAGAAGATTGCATGTCACATGGCATTCAATGGAATAAATTACAATATAATTGCCAAATAGCTCAGAATGTTCAAAGAATTCTCAAGGCAGAGAGGTTTTGTGAGTAATTCATGGATTAAAGACTATCACTCAAATGCTAAATATCTCTGGATCATAAGTTTCGGGCTCCCTTTTAAAAAAAGTTATTAAACATCTAGGAATAACCAATTTGACTAGAAACTTTTTTAAACATTAATTTAACCAAATAGGAATTGAAGATACTATGCCAGTATTCTTCCATATGCCTTAAATTTTTCCAGGTACAATCTGTAAATTTCAATATAAAAATAATTTTCAGGTAAAATCTGTAAATTCCAATATGAAAAATAATCTGATAATCTCTAAATGTTGAATATGTATGAGATATAAATAAGAAAGGTTTTTACCATTTTATGGATAAAGCATATTTGAATCTATTTGTTAGAAAATAATATGTACATACAAATAAAAATGATAAAAATACTACTTTTAATAATATGAAGCCAATCGGAATCTCAATAGAAAATAGAGGCTCAGCTCAACTTGAAATTCTTAACATAGTTAAACTTTACTTCAAATAAATAAACATATTTACAGACAAGCACTGACAGAAGTTTCCTCAGTGAAGGATTTAGTAAACAAGATGTGGAATTTAAGGAACAACTGTAAATACTTATTTGAGAATTATCAACAACAAAAAATAATAATAATGAAATACTCTGAGCTAAAGTTTGTCGCAATGGCGACGGTGACGGTAACCAACTGCACAACTCTTACAGAGAAGTGGGGCCAAGGAGGGTCACTCAGAGGAGTCGACCCTGGCTTCAGTCCCAGGAGTTTATTTACAGTCAATACAGCAAGCAGTGAAGCAAATAACAGAACAATGGGCTTTGGGCGAATAACAATAAGTTTTGGGCAAGGGAGAAGGAATTCAGGTAAACAAGCCAATCAGTAACGGGACAATAGGTTTGGGAAAACAAGTTGTGCCTAATGTCCTCCTCATTGCTGACAAGTCTCAATGTCTCCTGTGCAGCATAGAGGCCTTTGAGGGGCTGAAGTTGTCAATAGTGTAGCTATGTTTAAATGGCATATATCCCCACAAAAGTTAAGAGCTTCTACCCATCTGTCAGTTAGTCATACTGTGTTGAATTTCATGTTGCTATGATTCTGGAAGCTATGCCACCAGTATTTAAACTGCCAACAGGGTCACCCGTGGTGGACAGATTTCAGCAGAGCTTCTACACTAAAATAGACTAGGAAGAAGGGAGTGGAGATCTACTTCCAAAAAAGTAGCCAGTGAAACCCAATAGATAATGTCATAGATTGAACTGTGTACCCCAAAAACATCTGTCAACTTGGCTAGGCTGTTATTCCCAGTATTGTGTGATTGTCCACTATTTTGTCATCTGATGTGATTTTCCTATGTGTTGTAAATCCTACCTCTATGATGTTAATGAACTAGGATTAGAGGTAGTTATGTTAATGAGGCAGGACCCAATCTACAAGATTAGATTTTGTCTAAAGCCAATATCTTTTGAGATATAAAAGAGAGAAGCCAGCAGAGAGACATGGAGGACCTTATACCACCAAGAAAGCAGTGCCAGGAGCAAAGCATGTCCTTTGGACCCAGAGTTCCTGTGCTGAGAAACTCCTCAACCAGGGGAAAATTGATGACAGGGATCTTCCTCCAGAACCGAAAGAGATTTAAAGTCTTCCCTTGGATCTGGCACCCCGAATTTGAACTTCTAGCCTGCTAAAATGTGAGAGAGCCTTCCACTTGTGGTATTTCTGTTATAGCAGCACTAGATAACTATAACAGAATTTGGTACCAAGAGTAGGGTGTTGCTTTAGCACGTATCTACGATGTGAAAATAGTTTTAAAACTGGGAATGGGTAGAGGCTGGAAGCATTTTAAAGTGCTTAATTGTAAAAGCTAGATTGCCTTGAAGACACTGTTGGTAGAATTATGGACATAAAAGACAATTCTGGTGAAGACTCAGAAGGAAATGAGGGAAGTTGATACACTGGAGATGGTGCAGATGGCAATAAGAAGCAGCAGAACCAGGAGATTAGCATGAGACAGCGCTGGAGCCAACCCACAGAGCAACAGAGCTGAGTGCCTTTGTGCAGGAGACTTCCTGGTGGAGTGGAGTGCCTTTGAGTACTTATCAGTGGAGCTAAGCTTGCCAACCCACAGAGCAAGGGAGTTGAGTGCCTTTTGGCAGAAGTTTACTGGCAAAGTGGGGTGCCTCCAGGCAGTTATCAGTGGAGCTAAAGAGCTTTGGAATACTTGACCCAGCAGGCAGATGCAGGTGGTGAGGCCTCAGGGGCTGAGAGGTCAAGTAACCAGGAAGCAGAAGCTGAAGAGACAAAGAGCACAGGAAGCAGAGCTGCCTCAGTCTCAAAGGGTGGAATCACCACCCAAATGGACTACGAGAATGGTGCGACCAAAGCCAAGGGAGCAGAGTTCTCGTTCCAGTGGGCTTGGAAGGTGGATCTGAAGCCCAGGGCAGAGAGGCTTCCATCCAGAATCCGGTAAGCATGGCCAATATCCAGAGACTGGAGGACAGGGTCATTGTGTAAATGCTCTCAGAGAACACAGAATTATTTTCAAGCCTTGAGCACTAATGTAATGTGTTCTGCTGACTTGTTTAGTGCCTGTTATCCCTTCTTACCCTCCAGTTTCTTCCATTTGTAATAGAAATGTCTAGCTTGTGTCTGTTCCCCATCTTACGTTGGAAGCAGATAACCTGTATTCTAGATTTCACAGATGAAGAGGAATTTTTGGATTTGGGGCTTTAGTTTAATTAAGACTTTTGCTATGATATGATAGGGTGAATATGTTTTATATGTGGCAAGGATATGCATTTTGAGGGGTCAAAGGGTGGAATGTCATGGACTGAATTGTGTCCCCCAAAAATATCTGTCAATTTGGGTAGGCCATGATTACCAGTATTGTGTGATTGTCCACTATTTTGTCATCTGATATGATTTTTCCTATGTGTTGTAAATACTATCTCTGTGATGTTAATGAAATGGGATCAGCAGTAGTTATGTTAATGAGGCAGGACTCAATCTACAAAATTAGATTTTGTCTAAAGCCAATTTCTTTTGAGATATAAAAGAGAGAAGCGAGCAAAGAGACAAGGGGACCTCATAACACCAAGAAAGCAGTGCCAAGAGCAGAGCACATATTTTGGACCAAGAGTCCTTGTGCAGAGAAGCTCCTTGACCAAAGGAAGATTGATGACAAGGACCTTCATCCAGAATCAACAGAGAGAGAAAGACTTCCCCTGGAGCTAACACCCTGAATTTGGACTTCTAGCCTCCTAAACTGTGAGGGAATAAACTTCTGTTTGTTGAAGCCATCCAGTTGTGGCATTTCTGTTATAGCAGCACTAGATAACTAAGACAGATAACAACAGAATATTGTCAGATATAATGCTGGAAGATGAGCCCTCTAGGTTGAAAGACACTCAAAATATGCAGTGGTTGCAATGATGGACTTGAGCATAGCAACAATCATAAAGATCGCACGAGACTATGACAATTTTGTTCTCCTGAAACTGGAGTGCAAAGAGAAAACAAAATGAAAATAAGAAAGAATATTCAATAACTGTAGGGAAATTTCTAAAGGTGCAATGTATGAATAATCAGAATACTAGAAAAAGAAGAAAGAATAGAATTGCATGGTAAGAATATAGGTATATATGACTCGAATCCCTAAAATGTGAAGATTAATCCAGATTGATCCAGTGAATGTGAAGTCCTCACATTCACATACTCACTTCTTCATCCTCATCGCCAGCCACCCCCACCGTACTTTCTCTCTCTGACCATGGTCACCTGGATCAGAGCTCACAGCTCACAAGTTAAAAGGACACTATCCTTTAGACTGCTAAATAGATAGACACCAACTTCAAGTTTGTATAGTCCACACAACACGTCAACCTTCTGACCTGCTGGCAACAAAGTCCCACTACCCCTTCAGGATGCCACCTGCAAGCTCTGGAGTTTATATGACACACTTACTTTCTGACCTGCTATCCTGACTACACCTTTGGGTTTATAATTCACTGAAACAATTCACAGAATTCACAAAGAGTACTCCATATTTACAACTACAGATTTATTATAGCCAAAAAGGATACAAACAAAGAAATGCATAGAAAGAGATCTCAGAGGGTTCCCAACACAAAGCTTTCATGCCCCCAAGGGATGTGCTACCCCTATAAGACCAGATGTTCTCATCAACCAGAAAGCTCTCTGAGCCTCTGTGTTCAGGACTTTTATTGCCCAGTCTTTCATGACAGACTGAATCATGCCTCCTGGGACTGGCTGATATTGTTCTCCTAGGTGTGTCTTTTCTGGTCTGACCAGCCCCCACTTACCAGCACAAATTCTCAGGTGTGGCCTTGAAGTCCTGGACCAAGGCACCTCAATTACTCTAAGGGTTATTTCTCCAGAGCAAGGACACAGGTCACTTATATGAGGTAAAATTAGGTACTTTACCCACAGAACAGAGGCAATATTTGATGTAATAATGAATAAAAACTTCTCAAAATTAATGATGGACACCCAACCAAAGAACCAAGAATCTCAGAAAATAATAAACAGGTGAAATATGTAAAAAATATACATCCAGGCATATTATATTCAAACTACAGAAAAAACAAAGACAAAGAGAATAACCTAATAGAAGTCATAAGGGGAAAAATCCTTACCTATAGAGGAACACGGAATTATAGAATACTTCTCATCAGAAACCAGGCAAATAAGGAGTGCAATACAACATTCAAAGTGCTGGAAAAAAGAAAAGCATCAATATAGAAATCTATAACAAGTAAAATTATTTTACAAAAGTGAAGATGAAATAACAAAATTCGCAGACCCTGCCTCTCCTTGCTTCAAAAAATAAACACAAAACAAAAACTGAAGGAATTCATTGCCAGTAGACCAGCCCTGAAAAAATTGTTAAGGCTGTTCTCCAGAGAGAAGGAAAATAATACAGGTCAAAAATGAATATCTAAATATATAAAGGCAGAGAATCAAAAAAGGAATACATAAAGTCAGAATATAATCCTTTATTTTTCTTATTTGTAATAGAAATAAAAGTAACTGTTTATTTAAAATAGTAAGAAGAACAATGTGCTGAGTGGTTATAGCATATGATAAGTAAAATGGATGACAGCAATATCATAAGGGATGGGTGGAAAGCATTGAGAACACTCCCTTATAAAGTACCTGCACTACATTTGAAGTGGTCAAGTGTATTTGAATGTGAAATAACATTAATTAAAAAATCAATATTGAAAATTCTATGGGAAATTATAAATTTTTTAAAGAGAAAAAATTGATATGCTAAGAGTATATAAAATGGAACCAGATATAATGTTCAACTAAAAATAGAGAAAGCAGAAGTAAAAGGAAAAGAAACAAAGAAAAATGCTAATTCAACTGTATCAATTATCACTTTAAATATGGTTGTTTAAAATACACTCATTAAAGACATTGTCAGGATGAATAAAAAACAAGATGTAACTATATGTTGTCTATTAAAAAAAAACCTTAAATATAAAGACACAGGTATGTTAAAAGTAATGGAATGGGAAACGTTATACTATTTTAACATTAATAAAAAGAATGTTGTAGTAGCAATATGTTAATTCCAGAAAAAGCAATATTCATAACAAACAAAATTATCAGGGATTGTGATGGTTAAGATTGTGTGTCAACTTGGCTGGGCTATGATCCTCAGTGTTTATATGTGATCACTCCCGTGATGGAATTTGCTGTGAGTAGCGGATCAGTTGAAAGGGCGTTTCCTTGGGGGTGTGGCCTGCATCCGAATATAAGCAGACATTCCGGCTTTTTGTTTGCTCTGGATCCTGCGGCTACCTCCTGTTCATCTGACCTCCAGTTCTTGGGACTTGAGCTATCAGTTTATCTACTGATCTTGGGATTTGTCAACCTTCACAGCCTATGAGCGGGAGCCCTGCTCTCCGATCTGCCAATCTTGGGTTTGCCAGCCCCTGCGGCTATGTGAATTGAGAGAAGCCTCTATGCTGATTCACGGACTTGGGACTTTCCAGCCTGTACAATAGCGTGAGCCTTTCCTTGATATAAATCTCCTTATATATATGCTTTATTGGTTTGCTTCTCTAGAAAACCCAGCCTAAGACAGGGATTAAAAAAAAATTACATAAGGATAAAAATGTCAATTCTCCAAAAAGATACACAAATCTTAAAGATGTATGCACTTAAGAATATATGCAGAAAAAAATTGATAGAACTGCAAGGAGAAATAGACAAAACCACAATATAGTTGAAGACTACAACACTCTTCTATCACTAATCGACAGAACCAACAGGCAGAAAATCATTAAGGAGATAGTTGAACTAAATAGCACAATCGATCAACAGGATCTAATAAACATTTATAGAATATTCATCCAACAATAGCATAATACACATTTTTCTAACTGTCATGGAACATTCACTGAGAAAGACTATCTTCTGGGCCATAAGCACACCTTAAAACTTTTTAAACACTGAATTCATACAAAGTGTATTCTCAGATCATAATTGAATTAAATTAGAAACAATGAAAGAAAGAGCATTGGAAATTTTCCAGATATTTAGAGATGAAAAAATTTTAATATAATATAAAATATTTTTAAAAAATATTTAAACTAAACAAAAACAGTGCTTAGAGGGAAATTTAGAGCACTACATTTGCATATTAGAAAAAAATAAGAATCTAAAATCAATAACCTAAGAGACCATCTTAAGAAACTAGAGAAAGAACACCAATGTATGCCTAAGGCAAGCAGAAAAAAAAAATTGGAGCAGAAATCAATGAAATTAAAAACAGGAGAGCAATAGAGAATATCAATGAAACAAAAAACCAGTTCAATGAAAAGACAAAAAAAAAAAGTAGCTATTGAGGCTTCTTTTGTACAAACAAAAACCTCATGGGACTTGGATCCTTACTTGGGAAGTTTAGGGTTATGATTTCATGGGATATCACAATTAATTGGTCTAATAACGTTTGTAGCACTTCTGTTCGACCTCCTAGTTTGCTGTATAGTGCCTGAGGTCTTAAAAGCTTGCAAGCGGCCATCCAAGGCACAACAGTTGATCTCTATAAGCCTGGAACAACTGAGGAAGAAGAAGAGTCAGGTACAGGAAGAGGAAACAGATGTGTGGTTAAATGCATCCATGAACAACTAACTGCCTTCTTTGCCATGAGACCAAATTAGATGGTGCCTGACTACCATTATTAAACACTTTGATCAAAGATTCTGTAGAAGAATCCTGATCAAAAGGGAGAAAATGCAGATCAGAATTTCAAAGTCTCAGAAATCTAGAATTTCTAGAGCCACAGAGGCTAGATGAATGCCCTGAAATATTGCCCTGACATAATCTTTAAACCTTAATTCAAAAATATCCCCTGAAGTCTACTTAAAACCATAGTTCAGCTAACTAATAAAGAATGTCTGCCTTGAGCATTATGCTCTTTTAAGATCTATCTATAAGTGATTTTATATATATGTATGTATACATATATAACATGTATAATATATGTATCCACACACACACATATATACACATACATACATGTATACATATATATATATATATATATATATATGATGACCACCACCCATCTGTCAGTTTATCATACTGTGGTGGCTTGCATCTTGCTGTGATGCCACAATTTTTTCAAACACATGCAGGATCACCATGGTGGACAAGTTTAAGCGGAGCTTCCAGATTCAAACAGACTAGGAAGAAGGACCTGGCAATCTACTTCTAAAAAAATTTGGCCAGTGAAAACATTATGAACAGCTGCAGAACATTGTCTGATATAGTGCCAAAAGATGAGTCCCTCAGGTTGGAAGGCACTCAAAATACTTCTAGAGGAGAGCAGCCTCCTTAAAGTACTGTCGACATTAATGATATGGATGGAGTAAAGTTTTCAGGACCTTCATTTGCTGATGTGGCATGACTCACAATAAGAAGAAATAGTTACAAATATCCATTAGTATTCAGAACATGGAATGTATGAAGTAATAATCTAGGAAAATTGGAAATTGTCAAAAAATGAAAAGAAGTGCTAGAAGTTTGATATCATAGGTATTAGTGAGCAGAAATGGACTGGTATTGGCCATTTTGAATCAAACAATTATTTGTTCTACTATGCTGGGAATAACAAATTGAAGAGGAATGGTTTTACATTAATGGTCAAAAAAGAAAACATTTCAAGATCTCTCCTGAAGTACAATGCAGTCAGTGATAGAATAATATCCATATGCCTACAAGGAGGACCAGTTAATACGACTATTATTCAAATTTACAAACCAACATCTCAGTTGCTATTCTGTCAATTCCTGGAGCCTTGATGGAGCCAAAGATGAAGAAATTGAAGAATTTTACCAGCTTCTACAGTCTGAAATTGATCAAACATGCAATCAAGATGCACTGATAATTATGGTGATTGGAATGTGAAATTTGGAAACAAAGAAGGATTCTAGTTGGAAAATCTGGCTTTGGTGATACAAATGAGAGCTAAGATTGCTTGACAGAATTTTTGCAAAACCAATGACATATCCATAGGAAAAACGTTTTTTTTTAACCATGTGTATACACATGTATCTTGCCAGATGGAATACACAGGAATCAAATTGACTAAATCTGTGAAAAGAAATGATGGAGAAGCTCAATATCATCAGTTGGAACAAGGCCAGGAGGCTACTGAGGAACATATCATAAATTGCTCACATGCAAGTTCAAATTGAAGCTGAAGAAAATTAAAACAAATCTACGAGAGCCAAAGTACAAACTGGAGTATATTCCACTGGAATTTGGAGACCATATCAAGAATATATTTGACACATTGAACAGTAATGACAGAAGACCAGACGAATTGTGGGACGACATCAAGGACATCATACATGAAGAAAGCAAACCAAAACCAAAAACCAAACCTACTGCCATCAAGTTAATTCTGACTTATATTAAACCTACAGAGTAGAGTAGAACTGTCCCATTGGGTTTCCAAGGGGTGGCTGGTGAATTCGAACTGCTGACCTTTTGGTTAGTAGGCAAGCTTTTAATTTAAAAGACGGGAAAGAAAGAAAAGGCAAAAATGAATCTCAGAAGGGAGTGTGAAACTTGCTCTTGAATATAGAGAAGTTAAAGCTAATGGAAGAACCGAAGAAGTAAAAGAGCTGAACAGAAGATTTCAAAGGACTTGAGAAGACAAAGTATTATAATGAAATATGCAAAGACCTAGAGTTAGAACATCAAAAGGCAAGAACACGTTCAGCATTTCTCAAGCTGCAAGAACTGAAGACACAATTCAAGCTTCGAGTTACAATACTGAAGGATTCTATTGGCAAAACGTTGAACAATGCCAAAAGCATCAAAAGAAGATGGAGTACACAGAATGACTATATGAAAAAGAACTGGTCGTCGTTCAACCGTTTCAGGAGGTAGCATATGATCAAGAACCAATAGTATTGAAGTGCACCAAGCTGCACTGAAGGCATTGGTGAAAAACAAGTCTCCAGGAATGTGGAATACCAATTGAGATGTTTCAACAAATGGTTGCAACACTGGAAGTGCTACTTATCTATGCCAAGAAATTTGGAAGACAGTCACCTGGCCAACTGACTGGAATAGATCCATATTTGTGCTGATTTCAAAGAAAGGTGATCCAACAGATTGTGGAAATTATCTAACAATATCATTAATGTCAGACACAAGTAAAATTTTGCTGAAGATAAGTCAAAAATGGTTGCAGCATACATCAACAGGAAACTGCTATAAATTAAAGCTGGATTCAGAAGAGGACATGGAACAAGGGATATCATTGCTGATGTCAGATGCTTCTTGGCTGAAAGCAGAGACCACCAGAAAGAGGTTTATCTGCATTTTATTGACTATGTGAAGGCATTCAGCTCTGCAGATCATAAAAAATTGTGGATAGCATTATGAAGAATGGGCATTCCAGGACACTTAATTGTACTCATGAGGAGCCTGTACATAGATCAAGAGGCAGTCGTTTGAACAGAAAACGGGGATACAGTGTGGTTTAAAATCAGGAAAAATGTAAGCCAGGGTTGTATCATTTTGCCATACTTATTCAATCTGTATGCTGAGCAAATAATCGGAGAAGCTGGAATATATGAAAAAGAACACAGTATCAGGATTGGAGGAAGACTCGTTAACAACCTGTGTTATGCAGATGACAGAACCTTGCTTGTTGAAAGCGAAGAAAACTTGAAGCGCTTACTGATGAAGATCAAAGACTACAGCCTTCAGTATGGATTACACCTCAACATAAAGAAAACAAAAATCCTCACAACTGGACCAATAAGCAACAT
>NW_004444195.1:1434376-1475099 GCF_000243295.1 Trichechus manatus latirostris
TCAAAGACTACAGCCTTCAGTATGGATTACACCTCAACATAAAGAAAACAAAAATCCTCACAACTGGACCAATAAGCAACATCATGATAAGTGGAGAAGAGCCTGAAATTGTCAAGGATTTCATTTCACTTGGACCCACAATTAACACCTACGGAAGCAGCAATCAAGAAATCAAAGGACATATTGCATTGGACAAACCTGCTGCAAAAGATCTCTTTAAAGTATCAAAAGCAAAGATGTCACTTTGAAGACTAAAGTGGGTGTGACACAAGCCATGGTATTTTCAATCGCCTCATATGCGTGCAAAAGCTGGACAATGAATAAGGAAGACCAAAGAAGAATTGATGCATTGGATTATGATGTTGGTGAAGACTATTGAATACATCAGGGACTGCCAGAAGAACTAACAAATCTGTCTTGGGAGAAGGACAGCCTGAATGCTTTTAGGTGCCAGGATGGTAAGACTTTATCTCACGTACTTTTGACATATTAACAAGAGGGCCCAGTTTCTGGGGAAATATATCATGGTTGATAAAGTAGAGAGTCAGCGAAAAAGAGGAAGACTCTCAGTGAGATGGACTGACACAGTGGCTGCAACAATGGGCTCATACATAGCAATGATTGTGAAAGTGGCGCAGGACCAGGCAGAGTTTTGTTCTGTTGTACACAGGGTTGCTGTGAGTGGGAAGCAACTCCAGGGCACCTAACAACAACGTATGTGATGAAATTGACAACAGCAACTCAAATGATTAGATAGGAACCTTACAGACAGTGAGTTTATATTAATGAGGTAGGAACAACTCAGAAAAAGAGGGTGAGAATGTCTGCACGACTTGAAGAATGTAATTGATATTCCTGAATTATGTATGCAGAAACCGTTGAATTTGAGTATGTTTTTCCATGTAAATTCTCAACAACAACAAATTATATAAAAAAGAATTAGCATTTCTGTAATATTAAGTCCTCCAATCCATGATGTTTCCATTTAGTGGGACCATATTTAATGAATAAGAATTTATAATTTTCTCCATAAATGTCTTGGACATTATTAGGTAGATTTATTCCAAGTTTACTTATGTGTTGCTATTGTAGATTATTCCTTTATAAGTTATATTTTCGATAATAACTTCACAGTTGAGAAACTTGGCAAACAACATCTTAACCAAGTGGTCAAGGCCAACATCACCAGTAGTAAGTCATGTGGATATCATATACACCCTAATAGGAGGCTTTCTGATCATGATAAATTCAGGACACCCAAATTAAGACACAATCTACAAAATACTTGACTACTACTGTTCAAAAAAAGTCAAGTCCCTGAAATATGAGGAAATACTAAGAAACTATCACAAATTGGAACAGACTAAAGATATTTGGCTACTGAATGCAATGTGGTGTTGTGGACTGGATCCTGGAACAGAAAACAGACCTCAGAGGAATAACTGGGAAATTCTGAATAAAACCTGTAGTTTAGTTAACATTAGTGCACCAGTGTTAATTTCTTAGTTTTAATAAATATACTGCAGCTATGTAGGATTTTAATAATTTCAAAATAAAATGTTTTTATAAATTAAAAAAAAAGACCAATACAATTCATAAATCTCTGGACAGGCTAACAAAGAAAAAAAGAGAAAAGATAAAAATTACCAATATTCTTGATTAAGAGCACTGGAGTCCCATTATCTGGGTCATGATCTTGGGTCTCTCTTTTCCTAGTTCTGGGTCTATGGGAAACTCTCTAAATCTTTCTAAGCCTTAATTTCCTCAATTGTAAAGGAAGACAATGATATAACCCAAGTAACAGGGTTGATGTGAATGTTATTGAAATAACACACAAAAATACTTAGAACAGTGCCTGGAATATAACATGCACTAGTTGACTGTGAGATATTTGTTTTTTAATATATTCACTTAAACTTTTAATATCTTCAGGTACAAGCATGCAGACTTGGAATTTAAGCTAATACTGACTGGGGACTAATGTTAGCCTGAATTTATATACATATGTATATATATATTTAAAAGATCATAGCTCTATTTGCATATACATATAAAAACAGTAAAGTTATCATCCTTTTTTTTTTTAATTGTACTTTAGGTGAAAGTTTACAGTTTGAGTTACTTTCTCATACAAAAATTTCTACACACATTGTCATGTGACCCTAGTTGCTATCCCTATAATGGGACTGCACATTCCTCCTTTCCACCCAGAATTTCCCGTGTCCATTCAACCAGCTCCTATCCCTTTCTGCCTTCTCATCTCGCCTCCAGACAGGAGCTGCCCATTTAATCTCATGTATCTACTTGAACTAAGAAGCACACTCTTCACGAGTATCATTTTATGTCTTACAGTCCAGTCTATTCTTTGTCTGAAGAGTTGGCTTCAGGAATGGTTTTAGTTCTGGTTTTACAGAGAGTCCGGGGGCCATGTCTTCTGGGGTTCCTCCAGTCTTAGTCAGACCATTAAGAGTTACTATCTTTTAAATAAATAAAATTTAAAAGAATATCAAATATAGACATATATATGGAAGAAATTTTATTCTGAGAATTGGGAAAAATAAAAGAAGAATTATCCTTATTGGAAAGGTTAACTTAATTGTGATCTATAATAGTTAGGTTTCCATATAACATGGTTATACTAGTCATGCTATTTTTTAATCCAACCCTTAAAATAATTAAAAACACACTAACGTAGCTTATGAAATGTTAATGGAACTTCATAAACAGCTGTTTACTAATCTTTTTTATAGTTACTTTAAAGGAAATTTATCCCAAATAAAAGGAATATACCAAACTCAATGAACTCAAAGAAGAAAAAAAAAAGTAAGATTTTACCATTTTTTTAATGGAACAGTTTATTACTCTTAGTTTGAAACATCTCTGAAAATTTCTTTTTAACGTAAAAACTGTGGGCAATATAAAATAGTAAAATACACATTTTATAAACTCTTTACTTCCTTAATTTAAATTTTAATTAAACATTTTTTGTTTAGTTTTTGTTGTTATTGTTGTTTATAAGGAGCCCTGGTGGCACAATGGTTAAACGCTGGGCTGCTAACAAAAAGGCCACTTGTTCAAACCCACCACCTGCTCTACAGAGAAAGATGTAGCTGTCTGTTTCCGTAAAGATTATAGCCTTGGAAACCCTGAGGGAGCAGTTCTGCTCTGTCCTGTATGGTCACTATGAGTCAGAATCGACCCAACAGCAGCGGGGTTTTTTTTTTTTTTTTCGGTTTTTAGTGGGAAGTTTAAGTCTGAATAAGTAATAACAATATTATAAGCCCACTGAGCAGGGAGCCTGCAAGAGGACAGTAATTGAAGTCTAAGCAATTTAATTTAATTTTGCAAGTAGAAGGGCATAAAATCCCAGGCTCTAATAAATCAAAACTAAATGAGGGAATTGCCATAAACTTGACGAAACAGAACTTGGTGAAATCTCTCTAGGTCTTTCAGAGATTCATTTATTAAATCAGTAAATCAAGGCAAATAAAATGTGCTTTTACACTGATATTACAGAAGTGAATTCTTTTTTAAAAGCTTTTGAAAACACTAATTATAAGTCTGGTATTAAGATTAAACAAAAGCAAGAATCATAGTAGGTGAAGGGAAGAACACCATATGATACAGGGGAAGTCAACAAAACTGGACCAAAGCAAAAGTTAAGAAGTTTCCTGAACACAACCAAACACTTTGAGGGACAGAGTAACTGGGGCTGAGGCCTGGGGACCATAGTTTCAGGGAACATCTAGGTCAATTGGCATAATAAAGTTTATTAAGAAAATGTTCTGCAACCCACTTTGGTGTGTGGCATCTGGGGTCTTAAAAGCTTGTGAGTGGCCATCTAAGATGCATCAATTTGTCCCAACCCACCTGGAGCAAAGGAAAATGAAGAACACTAAAGACACAAGGAAAATATTAGCCCAAGAGACAAAAGGTCCACATAACCATCAGCCTGAGACCAGAGAACTAGATTGTGCCTGGCTACCACCACCAGCTGCCCTGACAGGGAACACAACACAGAGTCCCGGACAGGATAGAAGGAAAGTGCAGAGCAGAACTCAAATTCACATAAAAAGACCAGAATTAATGGTCTGACAGAGACTGGAAGAACCCCTGAAACTATGGCCCCCAGATGCTTTGTTAACCCAGAACTAAAACCATTCCTGAAGCCCACTCTTCAGACAAAGATTAGACTGGACTATAAAACAGAAAATAATACTTGTGAGGAGTGTGCTTCTTAGTTCAATCAGATACATGAGACCAAATGGGCAGCCCCTGCTTGGGAGCATGATGAGAAGCCAGAATGGACACAGGAAACCCGGTCTAGAAAGGGGGAGTGTGCTGTCACATTGTAGGTATCGCAAATAATGTCACATAACAATATGTGTAAAAATTTTTGTATGAGAGATCGACTTGGACTGTAAACTTTCACCTAAAGCACAGCCAAAAAAAAGATTAAACAAAAGCATATGCATGCCCAGTGCTTCATATTTGTACTAAAATCAGTCCTTACAATTTGACAGAATAAGGAATTACCATATGTATTATGAATCTAGTAGTGTCAGGGGTGACAATGGAAATAAGAGCTGAGATATATATAAATAGATACATAATTATAAATATAGATGGATCTATAGATAGACAGACAGACAGATAGGTAGATAGTGATACCAGTTGCCCTGAAGTCAGTTCCAATTCATGGCATCCAGTATGTATCAGAGTGGAACTGTGCTCCAGAGGTTTGTCAATAGTTGATTTTTGGAAGTAGATCACCAGGCCTTTCTTTCAAGGTGCATCTGGATGGACTCGAACTTCCACCCTTTCAGTTAGCAGCCAAGCATATGAACTGTTTGCATCATCCAGGGACTCTAGATAGACAGACCAATAGGTAGATAGACAGAAAGACAGATAGATAGATGGGGATGGCATATATTGGCATTGAACAACATCTTAGAGAACAGGAGAGGGAGAACACTGAGATATTAAAGCCAAGAAAGACAACAAATATTTATTTAGCTCCTAATTTGAGCCAGACACGATGATAGTGGCTTAAGATAAGTTATTTTACGTATTCCTAATGTAATTTGACGGATACCTCATGCTCTCCATTTTACCAATATGCAAACTGACCTCAACTTAAAAAAAAAAGAAAGCAAGCAAGTTATCACACAAATTCTTGCTAAGTAGCAAAGATGAAATCGAAGCCCAAGATATCTGGTATATTTTTTTCTTTGTTATAAAAAATAGTAATAGCATAAAATGATACCATTATTCTATAGTCATATTTAAGAACACACACACCCAGAGAATGCAGATTCACTAATTACTTACATGTCAAGGATTAGCTTAACTCTGAGCGTATGCACTGCTACATTTTACTTTATAAACGCAAGCTGCTATGCTCTGAACAGATTTGAGCCCGCTTGTTTTCAAGACGTATTTTAAACACCTTTCCCTATGGCAGCAAACTTAGGTTGCAGTTGAATCTAGAGTCTCATTCAGGCTAAACCATGAATGGACACTATACTTCCTGTATCAGACCATTAAAAACTCCCTTGGGGCAGGACACCTCAGCTGAGACACTGTTTAATTATTTATACCCAATATCATGTGGGCAATTCATATGTATCATGGGAAAATAGGGACAAATTTTATATTTTTTCTTTTGGGGAATTATTCTTAAATTTTGTGGAGTTGGAAATTACTCTCTAGGTAATTTTTTTTATTTTATTTTACCAAAAGTAATAATGGCTACACATTTATTTTAATTTTAAAAAATGAAGAATTTTAAAGTGCACATTGGCATAATTTGAAATGAGAACTCTAAATTTATTCATTCATTTACTTATTTAGTAAATATTCCCTCTCTGATAGTCTCTGAGAATACAGTGATGTTTAGGTCATTTTGTATAGGCTGAAACTGAAGTTATGAATGTGGATAATACTGCCTAAGAAATGTCTAAAGAAGAAACAGGTTCTAAAGTCAATCCTAGAAGTACTCCAACATTGGATGTATCTTGCATGCAAAGGAATAAGGAATAATAGCCAGAGACATATAATGTGAAAGAGGATAGTTCTGGTTCAAGAAGTTCAAGTGTCCTTAACATTTCATTTAAAAAAAAAAGTGAGAGATAAACAGTAGGTGGAAATTGAAAAATGTTTACTGGATATACCAAAATGAAGTTTATCGAATAAATGAGAAAGTTTTTTGTGAAGTGATGAAAATAAATCCAGATTAGAGTGAACTGAGGAGTGAGTGAGAAATTTAGTAAGCAGTTAATGTGAAGGAGAATAAGGCAATAGTATGCTGTCTTGAAATTAGGTGTAGGTTGTAATGAAGACTTTTATTTTTAATATGTTAAGTAGAAAAGACTAGAACATGTGAAAATATTGACAGAAAGGATGCAGTTCTAAAGATATTAATTATACAAAAAAGGAGTTGGGATAATTAATTATTGTAAATTACAAACAAAAAAAAAAAAGGCAGGAGATTCAGAACAAGTTGAGGATATCCTTGGATGAGAAATTACTATTTCCTCTGTTGGGGGACTTGGGGCATAGTAACAGAAATTTATGGAGTTTCCATTTAATAGACTCTATATTCTATGGAAAGAAATATACACGGTCATCTATAAAAGGGGTCGAGAAGGAAGAGGTGTCTGAAATTTGAAGATATGGGAAAGAGGTGAGATGGTCATTCCAAACATTAATGGGGATTAATATTTATTTCCTTAAATGAATGGAACCTATGGACTATTTTTAATAACCAATCATATAATTCTATTAAAAAACAAAACTGCAATTCACTTAATTTTTTTTCACTTTTGTGCAAAACTTGTCTATTTGAATAAAAGAAAATAAATAAATACTGTGACAACTATTACAAAAACTCATGAAAAGTTTACTCACAGAAAGAAACAATCTTTGATGGTTACGAGGGATGGGAGGTAGGGAGGGAAAAACACTAACTAGACAACAGATGAGTGGTAAGTTTGGTGAAGGGTAAGACAGTACACAGTACTGGGGAAGTCAGCACAACTTGACCAAGGGAAAGACACAGAAGCTTCATAGACACATCCAAACTCCCTGAGGGATCGAATTACTGGGTGGAGGGTTAGGGACCATGGTCTTGGGGGACATCTAACTCCATTGGCATAACATAGTTTATAAAGAAAATGTTCTATATCCTACTTTGGTGGATAGCGTCTGAAGTCTTAAAACCTTGTGAGTGGCCATCTAAGATACTCCACTGGTCCCACCCTGTCTGGAGCAAGGGAGAATGAAAAAAAACAAAGACACAGAGAAAGATTAGTCCAAAGGACTATGGACCACAACGACCAGAGACTTTACCAGACTAAGTCCAGCACAACTAGATGGTGCCTGGCTACCATCACCGAGTGCTCTGACAGTGATCACAATAGAGGGTCCTGGAAAGAGCTGGAGAAAAATGTAGAACAAAATTCTAACTCACAGAAAAAGACCAGACTTACTGGTCTGACAGAGACTGGAGAAATCTCGAGACTATGGCCCCCGGACTCCCTTTTAACTCAGTACTGAAGTCACTCCTGAGGTGCACCCTTCAACCAAAGATTAGACAGGGCCATAAAACCAACAATAATACATGTAGCTCAACCATGAATACTAGACTAAAATGGGCACACCAGCCCAGGGGCAAGGACAAGAAGGCAGGAGGGGAGAGAAAAGCTGGACGAATGGAAATGGGGAACCCAAGGTCAAGAAGGAGAGAGTTTTGACACGTCGCAGGGTTGGCAACAAATATCACAAAACAGTATGTGTATTAATTGTTTAATTAGAAACTAATTTGCTCTGTAAATCTTCACCTAAAGTACAATTAAAAAAGAAAGTAAATAAAAATATAGAAACATTATATATGCAAATGTAAATATTCAAAAGAATTGGTTCGTTTCCAAAAAATAAAATATATCTGCTAATGAAATTCACTGATGCAGGCGACTCGAGTCAAATACTGTGTCTGTATTTTGAAAAGGACTATATAATTTAGTGGCCAATTATGCTGCTTATAGCTGTCTAGATAAACTAGAGATAATTAGTCTTCATGCTTCAGGTTACAAACTGATAGCCAGCAAGCCTCTACTGCCATTCAATCCATTAGTTAAAGGCTCTCATACCTTAATATCACATAAAATTATCAAAGAGTCCAAAATAGGCGGTCCTGAGGACAAAAATATCCACTGAGACATTTTTTGGTATATTTTCAATATGTTACCTATAAAGTCTTAAAGCATATATATGCTAAATTTTTATTTTGTGTGAATTTATATTTTCCAAACAAGGAAAGAGATATTATCCAAAATAACCCTTAACAGTTTAGGAAAACAAATTATAATTTTCCCCCAAAAAACTATACAGAGATTAAAAGAAATGGCAGTATTGTTTCAGAAGAGCAGCTCTTAAAACTGTTTTAATAAGAGCAGTTGAAGAGGTGTGAGCAGTGGCTAAATCTATTTTCTTTTTCAAGTGGGATTTAATTATTGAATTCACAACTCTTCAACAGCACATACTAAGTCATCAGAAGTTCACAACTGCCACTTCTCAACTAAAGTTATCGGAGATGAAAAAATACAGTTAAAAATATCTTGTAAATGCATATAAATACTTCTGTAAATATTGACAATGTGGCAGAATTAGAAGTAAAAATCATGTAATATTCAATGAAAGGTCTATTTTTTTATGTAATACAGATTTCTTGTTTACATATTTTAAATTGTTAGATCTTCTGTTGGTCATAAGATTTAAAAAAATGCAGTATGTTTTAAAAACTTGTTATTTAATAATTTATTCATTTGAGAAGTTCTACCAGTCTTATATATGTCACTCTATACTTACTTCAAGATAATCTATCTGCAGATCACCCCACAATCAAATAAAATATTGTGAGTTTTAATCCTACTGGATTTTTCCTGTAACAATGTCTTAATATGAAGAAATAATAAAAATATACAATTTAGTTCAGTGCATAATATCTTTCCATAATAAAAATGATTGCGTGTTCATCACTAATAAATTATATATGTATGTGCACATAGGCATGCACGTGTTTTGTATGTGTGTAGCTTTCTCATTGACAGCAGGAATAACTTTTCTTCATGTTATTTACAAGCTTTGTGTATCTAATTCTTTGACAAGTAGAATATTACTATATATTTTTGATTCCTGTTCAACTAAGTGCCTTGAGGTCAAGGGTATAAATTATGTTTAAGAAAGCATAGCCTGGTATTAAATAAACAAGATAAAATATCCCTTTAAAGAACACATGATTTCCTTTGAACTTGACTTAGTATTTGTTTATGTCTTCATATAATTATTTAAAATTTTCTTTATTTTCTAATCATTATATATACTTATTTCAAGCTATGTGATTAATATCGAGAGAAACATGGTAACCCATGATGCTGCTTTTCCTATGTAATGAGAATTCCACAGATAATATTAATTATAATCCTAATATAAAGATCTATATGCTGATGATAACAATGGTGATGGTAGCTAGCATTTATTAAATATATATTTTATGGCAAACATTTTATCTCATTTAATTATTCTCGATCCTATGAAACAGACACAGTAATTATCTCCATTTTATAGAAGAAGAAACTGAAATTTAGGAAAGTTTAATTTTCCAAGTTCATACAAACATTAAGTGTCAAAACTTTAATTTGAACTTAAATTTATGTGTTAGTAAAACTAATGTGCTTCACTACTCCAATACTAACATATAAGAACATTTTAATTTGAATTCATTTTCCACCTAATAACTCTTAATCCAACAAAAGCCAGCAGACCCAGCAGTACTGTAAGATGTTAGAACCAACTTCTCTTATGAGTTAGAATGCATAGTAATGAGGTCATTGGTGTGCGTGCGTGTGCACGTGTGTGTCTGTATTCTAGTAATCTTGACTGATATGCTGGTAACTTTACAGAACTTAGTTCATACAATTTTACTCAATTGAATAAACATTCGCAGCTCTACAAATTAAGTAATAAGCATCAATTCATTTGCCAAAGCATGAGCTGATTCACAGGACATGCTTATCTAAAAGAATGTAAAACATATCAGCATGTTTTTTTGTGATAAGCTATGAAAATTGAGTAATGAGACATCTGAATGCTTAAAGATGACATTCCTTTTCAGATGCTTCTATTTGCTTCTGGATGTGAAAACAAGGGGTCACCTGAAATTTATAAGTACCATAATGTTAGATAAATGAGAAAAACCCTACACTGTCTTTGAATGTAAAAAAGGAATTATTTCAGTATATATTAAAAGAAATCTATCACTCCCAGCCCTCTGGAACTGATATGAGTAGCGAAGAAAGAAAATTAAAAAGAAAAAAAAAAAAGCAGCTTATCCCTTAATATAATCTATGGCAAATGCTGTGTCCTGAAAATTTGGAAAATTATTAAAATATGAATCAGTTCTTTTAGCTTTCTGTAAAATAAGCATGTGAAAAGGGACCCAGAGCAGTTATGTCATATTCCAAAGAATATGCACAATTGTAACTATCACAAGAAGAAATTCAGTTCTTCTTGTATTACTGCAATAGCTTCCTAACTGATAACCTTGCTTCTACTCTTATCTTCCCACCCACAGTTTATTCTTAACACAGCAAGTATAGTGGCCCTTTTAAAATCAGCTTAGCTGATTTCATTTTTCTGTCTAGAGTCATCCATAGGATGACTTCATCCCTCAGAGTAAAAGTCAGAAATTGCTACATAGGGTTTCCAAGGAGTGGCTGGTGGATATGAACTGCCAACCTTTTAGTTGGCAGTTGTTAATGTTTAACCACTGCAGCACCAGGGATTCTCAAAGACTGTATATATGGTCTAATATGATCAACCTTAGTTGACTCTTTTTCTGACTTAATATTCTAATCCTCTTCTCTTTTGCATCCCATTTCTAGTCATGCTGGCCTCCTCACTATTCCTTGAACATGGCAAGCATTCTCCCATCTCAGGGGCATTGCATTGACTATCTAGAATAATTTTCCCTAGATTCTCTTATCTCTTCATTCCTCACCTTCAAGTCTTTGCTCAAATGTTACTTTCCTAGTGAGATCTTCCCTTGACTCATCTACTGAAAATTGTAATGCTCCAACCATCCTAATCTTCCCTGAATTTTTCTAATTTTTTCAAAGGCACTTATTGTTTAAAATAGCGTACCTTCTTTTCTCTTCACTCAATCACTACTGGAATTCAAACTCCACAAGGGTGATCTGCAGATGGTTAGAATTTGAATTCTCTACTGAATTCACTGGTATGAATAAATACTTAAATCATTGCCTGGAACATACTGGGAACAAAATAATATTTGTATAATAAATGAAGAAATAAATGATATATTGATTGAATGAATAAATAAGTATCCGTTAGCACATTCAGAGTGCTAAAAGTGGTCAGTAGATATCCATTAGGCAGAATGTTCCAATCAGTGAGCTGCCAATGATTTAAAAGTCAGTTAAGATACTGATTCTTTCAGCCTTTGGTCAGATGTAAGGGGCCCCATTGTGGGTACCTCCAGCCACTAAAGAGTTTTCTATTTTCTCTGATGTACCACAAAAATATTAGCATTTTATTTTTGTTCCTGGATGTATAAAACTTCTGGGAGAGAACAGTAAGGAAATGTGAAGTATGATCCAAATGCTTACATATTTAGGGGTCCACACACTCTCTACATTAGATTTCAGTTTTAACATCTTAGCAAAGCAGCACTGTGTGAAATCTTAGCCACCACAAGCCTCAGCAGAACTGTAAGCTGTCAGAATCAACTTCACTTATGAATTAGACAGATAATAAAAAATGAACATATTATTATATGAAATAATTGTAGATGAGGATAAAACGAAGAGGGAAAACAAACAAGAATTGATGGAAGGTGTAGATAGCAGTTAGAAAACCAAAAGAGAAAAGAATGCTTGGCATTTGTCAAGCTGAAAGAACTCAAGAAAAAATTCAAGCCTCGACTTGCAATATTGAAGGATTCTATGGGTGAAATATTGAACAACATCAGGAAGCATCAAAAAAAGATGAAAGGAATACACAGTCACTGCACCAAAAAGAATTGGTCAACATTCAACCAGTTCAGGAGGTAGCATATGATCAAGAACCAAAGTTATTAAAGGAAGAAGTCCAAGCTACACTGAAGGCATTGGTGAAAAACAAGGATCCAGGAATTGACAGAATACCAGTTGAGATATTTCGCCAAATGGATACAATGCTGGAATCACTCCCAAGTCTATGCCAACTACTTGGCCAACCAATTGGAAGAGATCCGTATTTGTGCCCATTCCATACAAAGGCAATCTGTGGAAATTATCAAACAATATCATTAATATAACAGATAAGTAAAATTTTACTGACAATCACTCAAAAACAATTGCATCAGTGTATCAGTAGAGAACTGTCAGAAATTCAAGCCAGATTCAGAAGAGGACATGAATGGGTGATATCATTACTGATGTCAGATGGATCTTGGCTGGAAGCAGAGAATACCAGAAAAATGTTTACCTGTGTTTTTCTGACTATGCAAAGGCATTTGACTGTGTGGATCATAACCAATTATAGAAAGCATTGTGAAGATTGAGAATTCCAGAACACTTAACAAAGAATCTGTACAAAGACCAAGAGGCAGTCGTTTGAACAGAAAAAGGAGATACAGCGTGGTTTAAAGTCAGGAAAGATGTATGTCAGGGTTATATCCTTTCACCATACTTATTTGATCTGTATGCTAAGCAAATAATCCGAGAAGCTGGACTATATGAAGAAGAATGCAGCCTAGGATTGGAGGAAGACTCATTAACAACCTGTGATATGCACATGACACAGCTTTGCTTGCTGAAAGTGAAGAGGACTTGAAGCACTTACTGATGAAGATCAAAGACTACAGCCTTCATTACGGATTACACCTCAACATAAAGAAAACAAAAATCCTCAGAACTGGACCAATAAGCAACATCATGATAAGTGGAGAAGAGATTGAAATTGTCAAGGATTTCATTTCACTTGGACCCACAATTAACACCTACAGAAGCAAAGATGGCACCCTGAGGACTAAGATGTGTCTTACCCTAGCCATGGTATTTTCAAACACCTCATAAGCATGCAAAAGCCGGATAATGAATAAGGAAGACAGAAGAAAAATTGATGCATTAGAATTATGGAGTTCGTGAAGAATAGAGAATAAATCATAGACTACAAGAAGAATGAACGAATCTGTCTTGGCAGAAGTACAGCCAGAACGCTCCACAGAAGCGAGATTGATGATACTTTGTACTTTGGACATGTTATCGGGAGGGATCAGTCCCTGGAGAGGGACATTATGCTTGGTAAAGTAGAGGATCAGCAAAAAAGAAGACCCTCAACAAGATGGACTGACACAGTGGCTGAAACAATGGGCTCAAACATCACAATAATTGTGAGGATGGCACAGGACCACACAGTGTTTTGTTCTCTTGTACATAGGGTCACTATCAGTTGGAACTGAACTGATGGCACCTAAAAACAAAAACAAACACATAGACAGGAGTAGGAGGTTGTCATGGAAGGCTGCCTGAGGAGGTACATATTACACCTTTGTTAGACTGCCTGATATTGTACACAAGGTCACTGAAGCTCTGTTCATTAATCTTTTTCAATCTTTTTTCTCTCTTTTCTTCAGATTGGATTATTTCTATCGCTCTATCTTTAAATTCACTGATCCTTTTTCTGCTGTTTTCAATATACTGTTAAGCCCATCCAATGGTTTTTGTTTTTCATTTAAAATACTGCATTTATCAGTTCTGGTATTGTAATTTTATTATTTCTTTTAGTCCCATTATCTTTAGAGAGACTCACTATGTATTTACTCATTATTATCATTTTTCTTTAAGTCTTTGAGCATATTTACAGTAGCTGTTTTAAAGTACTTTTCTACTAATAACAATAGGTGCATCATCATGAGTTCTGTTTCTATTGACTGCTTTTTTTTTAAACTATATATCACAATTTGTTTCTTAACTATTGATCACCATTTATTGTCTCTGCATCTCTTGTTATTGTTTATTTATAGAGGACATTTTGTACAGTACTTACAGAGTGTCTGGTTCTGTTATATTTCTCCAAGAAAGCATGATTTTTGTTCCAGCCAGGCAGTTAAATTACTGGGTAACCACCTTGAACCTGTCAAGGATTGTTTTTAACACTAACTTGCGCAGGGCTGTGTAAAGCTTGAGGTATTTTCCAAAATCCTCAAACTGCACAATCTGTTTCCACTTTAGTAGACAAAAATCTTTGCCTAGTTCTTTCAGCCTCCAACTGTTGCTTTTAGCATGCACCCCATACACATGCAATCCATGTTAAGGCAATGAATTTATGGAAGTTTATACTTAAATGGAGCCCTGGTGACACAGTGGTTAAGAGCTTGGCTGCTAACCAAAGTATCGGTGGTTCAAATGCAACAGCCTCTCCTTGGAAACCCTATGGGGCAGTTCTACTCTGTCCTATACGGTCGTTACAAGTCAAAATCGCCTCTATGGCAAAGGTTTTATACTTAGATGTTAGGGCTGCTCCATATGGTTCCTCCCTTTCTGGCCTTCCCCCACCTCAAATTCCAGCGACTCTGACAGCCCTGAACTCCTTTCTCTGACACTTCCAGTTAATAAAACTGTGATTTTCTGCTTGAATTCAAGCTTCCCCATGCCGTTGACTGTGTAGTGACTTTGGAGAAAAGTCATATAACTATGGATCTTACCCAGTGAGTATGATTCTGTTCTTTTAATTGTTGACTCTCTTTTAATATCTGCCTGTTTTGACCACTCTTCAGTACCCTCAAAAACTTGTTTTACTATTTTGTAAAGTGTTTGCAATAGTTATAGGTGTGTTAGTCCAATACCCATGCCACTGAAATATTTGGAATGCTCTTGCTAATATTGTTTAACAAATTACTTTCCACTAATTCAGAATTGACTGGAGGGCAATGCATTAATTCACTGCTGGTATAGTGGTTAACTGCTGGATAATAAGCAAACTGTCGGTGGTTTGAACCCATCAGCAGGTCTGCAGGACAAAGATGTGACACGCTGTTTCCATAAAGATTACAGCCTTGGAAACCCTAGGGGGCAGTTCTACTCTGTCCTATAAGTTCGCTATGAGTCAGAATTGACTCAGCAGCAATGGGTTTAATTCACTTACCATTGAAATATGTTAATCCTCTCAAGGCCTTCAGCAGAAATCTTAAGATTTTTGAAGATAAATATTTATCCAGTAATATCTCTAAGGATAGATGTTTCCTATATAATAATTCAATTTTATAGTAAGTAGAAGATTAACAATGCATTAGAAATTATTTTATTTATTTATTTTCTGTTTATTAATTGTTTAGCCTTTGCTCTGTGTCATATGCTGTGCTACATGTTTGATATAAACTATACTGAAAACAGGCATGGAGAAAAACAGTCTATTTCATTAATTTTTTCTCTACATTTCTAACTTGTCTTTTGTAAACAAACAGATTGATGAGTTATAAATATAGTATCTTATGCTATGGATATTTACTCAAAATGATGCTTTAATTTTTTTAAAGTAATGATTTTTTGTGTATTTCTTAATACCATGGATTTAAATGAAGATTGCCATTTGAGAAGTGCAAAGACAATAAACATGCCAAAAATATATAAATGCCATTAGAGTCAGCTGAGAATTTTTAATATGAATGAGGAATTTATGTATAGGTTTTTTATAATCCATTAATTTTTCAGAAAGTACTAATAAATGTGCTAGAAAGCAATTTTCCAGTCTTTATGTCGATAATCTTACATGTGAATTTTATCCATTGGAGGAAGCAAATTTGAAAATAGCTAGAATCAAAGACTCAGAGAAGCAGAACTTTCTCTCTAATAACATGCAGTTAGGCATTGCATATGTATGCTACTATTGTAAGTATACACATATGGCATATATAATAGTTTAACAATATTGAACATTTAAAAGAACGTAAGGCACACAATTCCAAAAGCCTTCTGTACAATGAGTTTGGGAAAGTCCTGTAAAAAAGGGCAATTAATTTTCTCTACAGCAAGTCTCAGCAAAACAGTTTCATTTCAGTGTTTTATGCACACAAAAATCTTCCTACACACAAGCAAATGCTGGCATTTCCAATGTTATGACCAAATGTTCCATTAAAAAAATGAAAAAGCTAAGCATAAATATCCTGATATTTATCCATTCCCTAATTAATTTATTGAACTGTATACTACTCTCTTCAATAAATTTTAGGGCAAAATGTTTACAACAGGATTTCCTGAATGGCCTATTTCACTTGATAAGGGGAGTATAAAAATAGGAGGTTTATTTGTCTCCTTGAAAAGGTTATGAAGTTATTTTGTAAAAACTTCCCCTTGAGGGCTTTCCAAAAACAACTGGGCCAATACTATGTCAAAATACAATGAACAAAAGATATAAGAAGATCAGACTTTTTGAACCAGCAGCTGGACTACCTGCGGCTCTCCTTAACAAGTGGGCCAATTCCACCTGGAAACAGAATGAACACAAGATATAAAAAGATCAAAGCTGTTTGAACCAGCAGCTGTTCTACCTGCAGCAGTTAATCTTTCCTGGCAATCTGTTAGAGGCACACATTCCTCAGGCTAACAGGACTAAGAACCTTTTTGCTGAGTGCTGTGCCTATGGGACATGCTCAGTAACAGTTCTTTCCACAAGTATTTGGAATGTGCCCTTAAACAACATGGAGAAATAGCAACTTCTATTTCAATTTAGATGAAAAGAAGTGCGTATTAACGATCAGCCTCACTAAAGGAATACAAACCCATTTATTGTTTAAATCCTAATCTCACCAACTACATATTTGAGGTATTTTAAAGTTTGCCAGCAATGATACTAACTGAAATGGAACCTATACTTAGAGAAATACAATGCTACAGAGCAGTCTACGACTCATATTAAAAATCAGATAGTATATATAAGATGGCACATCAGTCATCTCATTGTGGCGGCCAAAGTTCTAAGTGCTTTATAGATATTAACTCATTTAACCAACCACTTGAAGGGGTAGGAACAATTAAGAAAAGGGACTTGAAGCGCTGAGAAGTTAAGTAATTTATCCATGGCTACTTAATTCACCACTGGCAGAGCTGGGATTCAAATACACGCCTTCTAGTCCAGAGCCTGTGTTCCTGATAACAACATGATGCTGTAGGGGGATGAATACACATGGAAACATTTCTCTCTAAGAAATATAGACTGAAATAAAAATGAATGCTTTGTATTTTACTTAAACTGTTTAAAAAGTATAACCCAGATCCTTACATATTAGCTATAGCTATCTAATTTATGTCTGTGTTATATTGTGCCAAATATAAAAAAGAACATTTATAGCATATTTAAAATATTAATGATATGGAACAATTCCATAACCATATCAGTGCTCAAGAAATTTATGACAATTATAATGTGATGTGAAATGTACAATTTTATTGTTTCTGCTCTCTATTTTTCAGTTTCGAGTTACCAAGATGTGTACAGAATTCGTCTTCTAAATTGTTTAGTTTGTGAAATATAATATTTAATTGACTTATTTTACCACATCAGATTACAGGTAATATTTGGAATAGAAATATATAAGGGTAATTTTTCACCTTAAGAAGGGAAGCAGCTTACATGATAAAATCCAGATATGAAGTCCTGATTTAACTGTACTTGTGATCATGAACTTTTAATAAAATATTAACATTAGTACAGTAGTTTAAAAAAAATTCATATAGATTTCACATACAGAACAATTCTGAAAAAAAATTCAATTTGAGATAGATTTTCAAATATGTTATATTTTTTTACTCTTGCATACGTGAAACAGTTATAAATGCTAAGCAATATCAGCACAAATCCTAATAACACTCAGGTCACAGGAGAACTGATTGTTTCCTATGAGTTTCATTCATTAGGTCAGTTTTGATGAGTAATGATTTTACCTGGTTAGAATCCATCTATTCCTGTACTATATAAAGAGCTCAGACTCTGAAGACAGACAAAGCAAGGCTAGAACTCAAGTTTTAAAACAGTTTAGTTGTATAGCCTAGGACATGTAACTATTGCTCTCTAATTCTCATTTGGATTATGTGGATAAAATAAAATCTATGTCATATAGTTCTTATAAGTGAGTATTCAACCATGCATATATAAAATAGGTTTATGTCAGTGATACATACAATACGCTTAGTGCATTAGAATGACCAACAATTTCAGTTTGCCCAAGGCTGTACCAGTTTTACTAGTGAAATCTCTTAGTCCCAGACAAACTGGGATAGTTGGTCACCCTACACCAAACACACACACACAAACACACACGCATATACATCATATTTTTTTTCATACTTCGTGGACCACAATGGAAATTTTAAAAAATATAGGTAGATGATAGATTGATAGATAGATAGATGGATGGGTGGACAAAATATCAATATGCAATGTCTAATGTCTCATTTACCTAATATTTAACTTTACTACAAATTTAACATACGGTAATATCAAAGGGGAGGGAGGAAACTTCTTAAAATGCAAAACAAATGTCCCCAATTTCATGAGTAAAGCTCATGTGGTTTAATCACAAAAGAAGCAACTGGTCAAATTCCGCTATTATTCTCCAAACAATTCTACCAGGTCTTGCCTATGGCTTTGCAAACTCAAAGCAGAAGAGAAGCAATAACATGGGATTAAGAAGAGAGGCCCTATCTATAGTTGCCCTCTAAATTTCTGAATCTTCCTCAGTGGTGGTGATCTTCAAAAGTAGTACAAAAAGTTCAAGACTCTTCTAAAAATTATCGAAACTACAGTTTAAATTATGAGCTGACTTCTGAGAAGAATATACAAAAACTATAAAAACAAAGAAAGAATTCAGAATGTGAGCAAATCATTGCTGGGACGAGTAGGGGAGAGACAAGGTGATACACGCTTTACTTCAGGACAAAGCAAAAGAAAACGCTGAAAGTTGATAATATGTGGCATTATATAGCTCTTTTCTTTTGTTATTATTATTATTACTGAGGTATTTTACTCATTTATCCAACAAGCGTTTATTGAATGCCTACTATTTTCTAGAAATACGGTGTTGAACTAGACAGATAACGTCACTGTTCATTATACAGGAGGAAGGCAACAATGAAAGAAAGAGAAAGAGAAAGAAAGAAAGGATATTGAATGGTAAAAGTGCTATGAAAGAAATAAAACAATGACGTAAAGAATGACTGGGGAATACTTAATATGGGATGGTTTGGGATGAACTTTCTAGAGACAAGTTGTTTGAGCTGAGAACTGAATTATGAGAAGCAATCTGCCATGGAAAAAGCCTGAGAATCTTCCTAGTCCAAAAGATAAATCTAAAGGCACTGAGGAAATAAAATGTTTAGTCTGTAGAGGAGGAATAGAAGATAGACTGCTGTGTTTGGAGCATACTTGGCAGGAGTACAGCCTAAAGTGCACTTTGGACAAGTAGAAAGATAACAGATCATGTAGGCCTTCAACCACAAAAAGGTTGCAACAAGGATTGAGTGAAGTGCTTCAAGCAGAGGAGTAATATAATCTGATTTACATAGACCTCTTTTGCCACTCTGTGGCAAAGGAGTGTAAAGGTCTAAGAGTGAAAGGGGACCAGTTAAGAAGACATTGCCATAGTCCAAGTGAAAGATAAAATAGTACATTGTTCCAAGGTATTAACAATGAAATTGAGAGGAGTTATTATGGAATGACATGGACCAAACTTGCTTATGAATTAAATGTAGAGAAAGAAGCAAAGAAAGGTTCAATTATAATTTTGGTGTCTTTTACATTAACTATTGGAGAAGTGAATGGTGGCGTTAACTGAAATGAGAAATACTGGCAAAAGAACAAATTTGGGGCAGGGTAAGAATTGTGTGTGTGTATGTGTGTGTGTTTTATGAGTTAAGTTGGATATACATATCAGACCTTCAAGTGGAGATATACGGAAAATAGTCAATGTACCAGTCTGGAGCTTAGAGGAAAGTTATATAAATGTGTGTTTCAGTTACATATTGATGTTATTTATAATCATGGGGCTGGATGAAAAACCCCAAGGAAAGAGCCCAGGACTGAGCCCTGAAGCACCTGAATAATCTAAAAAGGGGCTTTATAGAGAATTGTTTCTGAGGCATGCTAGAAAAAAGTGTAGTTGTGCATCAGTACGACTGCTAAAAAAAGATACAGAGATGACACCTAAATTGGCAGAGCAGTCAATTAGAGTGGATTTTCTGGGTTTCTATGAAATAATGTTGAATGTGTTATGTGCATGTGTACATATGTGTATGTTTGTGAGTGGGGAGATTGGTACTGGAGATTATTTCCAGGATAAACGTACTTTTTTCAGAGACACGAATATGTGCTTGGTATCAAACACTAGGTATAAATAAACGTCTAGGTAAGTGACGGTTTCTTTGGTAATCAAGGTGGCAGGAGTTTAAAAAAAAAAAAAGGTTTCCCGTGATCCATTCACTTCCTTTATTTGGGAGTAGAAGTGAGGATAGAGTCTTCTGGGGAAAGTCGGGTGACATGATCTAATTTCATGAAAATGACCTCTTAACTGTCATTCCTAATGGTAAACCAAAGATATTTATTAGGCGAATGATTCTTGTGTACGGAATGCCCTTCTTTTTGGTAAATATCATAATCTATGGATATAAGAAAAACATCACATAAACTGGGGTACAAAATGGAGAGGTTTCATAAATATAACACTCCAGTTTATGCCAGCTATGCTCTTCACTTAGAGACTCATCTATTCTGAGTCAGAGCGTGCATATCAAATGTAGTGAAGGAAGGATCTGGGAGTAACCCTCCATGTGTCTATCCTCTCCCTGCCTTCCTTGTGCCTTTTAATAGCTTACTTGTTGAAATTGCTAATAAAGCTTGTTTTTGGATAACAGTCTGATTTTACAAATCAGTTTTGTTAGATAAATATTTACTCTCATTCCAGTCCTCTCCAGCCTCTTACAGGAAGCTTCCTTAGAGCATTTCTTCTCAGAGGCTAAGAAGGTCTGAGTAGAAATGCATAATAGGGACTCTGAAATGTCACCAAAACCAAAAAAACCTCTTTGCCATTGAGTCAATTCCTACTGTCACAGGACTCTCTAATTTTCAGAGGTGGTTACTGCTGCTTGGGGTCCGCAGAACAAAGATTATAAAATAATTAGTTTGGATATTTGACATCATGGGCCTTGGAGAAAATTTCAACTCTTTCTACAACTATTGTATACTATTTATTAATGTAGAAAAATGTGAAATATATATTGGAAGAAGTCCAAGGTAAAAAAAAATCACTAAAACTGTAAAAATTGTTAGTGTTTAGTTAAAAAGTGAAATTCAATGTTATTGGAAAATTTTAAATGTTTCATAATAGTCACTCCATGGTGGTCTCAGATAGTTAAGATTCCATTGCCCATACGCTAAATAAAAATGCTAAGAGAGAACACTCTATGTCAATTATATGGACATTATTGTCTACAACACTCTATAAAAAATTGATATTTTCAAGCAACAAACATTGATTGAAACTGACGTATTTACACACTCCAGCAACTCTTCCCCTTGTTTTCCTCCCAACCCCTTCACCGGCCATTTAACAACTTATGTAAAAGAAAAAAATATGTATTTTGTCTGTATTCTTAATACTATTTTAAGCATCCACACCATGTAACAGTAACAAAACAAATGTAGTCACTTCACTGTTTTCAAAATCACCCAGGCCTCACCCTTTGCTATTCTTTCCCCTGGAGTGAGTGAGATTATGGATATGTATTTGGTCCACCCTTGGCATCTCTCCACATTGACTTCTGCCGAGGTCTGACATATGCTAATACTGCTTGATTCCTGGTTTTCTCCTCCTTTCTGCCTTGACATCTTCCACAAAGATCAAAGTCCCATCCATCTCTGCTGGCACAGTCTAAGTCAGTTATTTCTTCTATGGCCCCTTGTCACTGCTGAAAGACTTCTGAGTACTTGCCTTCTGACTTACAAATTGATGTGCCCTCTCCACAGTCATTGGACAAGCTGCTGCCACAGGAAATGCAAAAGGGCTGCCTCTCAGTTCCACTCACTGGCACCTGTCAGAGCCAGTTTCCTCTACTACAGCTACAACATGTTAGCAAAAGAAGCCTCCACAGACGACTCTATATCCAGGATCTGTACAGAAATCAGGACAGAAATCATCTCTACACTCTCATTTCCTACAATATAGTTGGGGTTCTATTACGCTCTGCACCGCAGAGCTCAGGTTAAAGACACTTTCCTGAGATTCCCAAAAGTATTAGTCTCTATTCTCTCCTCCAATATCACTCCCAGCCAAATATGAAATCTTCAACAAGTCTAAGTTAGGAAATCTGACCCTTCAATCAACAAACATTCTTCCCAAATCTGCCATGTGTTTTTAAATAACTTTGGCATTTACAATGTAAATATCTGACTCTGGGAGATCAAAAAAATCTCTTTTTCAAACTATTATGATTTTTAGGAGTTTTCAAACATTATTTTGGAATTCAAAAGGTGGGAAATGATTCCTTTGTTCCCTGGCGTTCTGCTGAGCTTGCCTTTCCTAGATGGCTCTAGATAGTTGAAACGGATAAAGAAGGCAAAATGGGAAGAATTATTGGAATGAATAAATACATTAATTTAAACCAAAGAATTTCCCTGCTACAGAGTCATTGGTTGAAACTCATCATATGTATTTAATCTATGAACTGAAAATAATACGTAAAAAAGAAAAAGCTGATTGGTCAACTTTGGAGAATGATAGGTAATTAACTCATTACACCGAAAACTGTTAAATATGAGGACATTCTAAGGATTTATCCTGTCCTTTCTGTATGAGTTATATCACTGCATAATCAAATAATAGATGATGTGAAGCCTGTCTTTATGAAAGTATTTTGATTAATAAACAAAAAAGAAATGATAGAATTAATATTATTATTTCGCAAACCCCCCCTCCCCAGTGAATTGTTGGAACTCCTATGCTTTGAGTATCAATTAGACATCATTCACCTTCTAAGAAAAGATCATACCACATCTATAGTCTTGACAACAGTATCAGACAAGAATTCTTATCAAGCTTCCGGATCCAGCTGCCCATATGCAATCAGCATAACCCAAATTGTTGGTATGCGTACAGATGAACTATAAGGAAAAGAAATGAGTGAAGGGGGTACTTGTAGATATAAAAAGAATTAAAAAGTATGCTCCAACTTTAAAAAATAGGCAGGACTATATTATCTAGAAATGCACTTATAGTAATAAAACTATACAGGAAATTTAAAGCAAGTGGTTCTTTAAAAGTCAGGATAGTAACTATCAAAGAGGAGAAGAAGATACTTGAATTTAGGATGGTACACATGAGGAGCTTCTGCGATGGGATGTGAAGTTTTATTTCTTGACTTAGGTGTAAATAAATCATGAGAGGATTGGCCTGGCCGTATAATAATTTCATAAGCTATACATTTGTTTTCTATGATTTATCTATATATGTGTTTTATTTTATGACAAAAAACTAATAAAAAAAAGGTGTTACTATTCTACAGAAATTTGACATTGAGCATTTGGATTTTATACTTAATTATGTTGAACAGGTTATCTTCATTATTTGACACACCTCTGTGCATTAGAAATAAGTAACTAAAATGGCAAGTGAGGATTGAGAAGAAAGAAGAGAGGTTAATAAAACAGCATAGTGATGAAATACACCAGGCTTGAGCACGAGCTGATTTTTCACTTCACACTACCCATTGCCGTCTAGCCAATTGTGACTCATAGTCGCCCTACAGAACAGAGTAGAACTGCCCCATAGGGTTTCCAAGGCTATAAATCTTTACAGAAGCATACTGCCACATCTTTCTCCCATGGAGTGACTGGTGGGTTCTAATCGCGACCTTTTAGTTAGTAGCCGAGAGCTTTAACCACTGTGCCACAAGGGCTCCTTTCCCTTCACATTAGGGAGAAGAAAACCAATACATGAGCATTTGGGCTGACTGACCAAGGTAAGATTTCTCTGATAAATGACGAGGGGTTGTTGAAATGGAGAAATATTCTAATTTTCTTAGCTATTTAAAGCTATTAAAAGTTATCAACTTTTTCCCACTTAAAGCTCCTAAGATACTATATGTCTCCAGAGCCCCAACTAGATTGAGAGGGGGAGTAGACACATGGAGCTTCCAGGTAACATTCTAATTAAATATATGCAGAGCACTATGGCGTCCTTCCCTGTGAATAGCTCTCACTGACACATCTTAATAAGCTTTCCCAAATAGAACGACACCTGTTCATCTTCTTTTTTATTTAGTAGGGTAATTAATGAGCCTAACTTTCATGCAGTTCATTAAGATCTAAGAACATTTTCTCTCTTCTCAATACCCAGATTCCTTGAGGCCTATTGCGTACCCATTCTCTTACCATTTAGCAGTATTAGAGATATTGCTCTAATCGTCTGATCTTCAGGAGAAAAGGGAAGAGGGAGAGCAGGTGAGGGAACCACATATATCTGAAGCAGAATCACTATACCTAAGTGAACAGATGTATGGATAAATGAATGAATGAATAAAAATTATACTCAGGGAAAAGATATTTCTTATAATAATTTAATCTTTAATTAGCACTAGCATACTAGGGGAGCCCTGGTGGCACAGCGGTTAAGAGCTCAGCTGCTAACTAAAAGGCTGGCAGTTTGAATTTACCAGATGCTCTTTGTAAACCCTATGCGGCAGTTCTACTCTGTCCTATAGGGTCACTATGAGTCAGAATCAGTTTGACAGCAATGGGTTTGCTTTTTTTTGGTTTAGTATACTAGGGAAGTACTGGTGGCACAGTGGTTAAGAGCTACAGCTAGCTGTGGCTGCTAACCAAAAAGGTCAGCAGTTCAAATCCACCAGCCGCTCCTTGGAAACCCTATGGAGCAGTTCTACTCTGTCCTATAGGGTCTCTGTAAGTCTGAATAAACTCAATGGCAACAGGTTAGTCCACTAGGAAGTTGTCCGTGTGTGGTGCAAATAGTTAAGCACTCAACTACTAGCCAAAGTTTGGTGGTTCACTACCCAGAGGCATCTTGAAAGACATGTGTGGCAATCTGCTTCTGAAAGGCCTTGAAAACCCTATGAAACAGTTCTACTCTGACACACATGGGGCCCCCATGTATTGGGATCAACTCAAGGACAATTAACAACAACAACAGTGCACTAGGAACTCTTCTAAACTTTTTAATTTTATTATTTCATTTAATGCACACAACACCACATGAGAGAGACTGTTTCTAATTTTCTGTTTGAATACAGAAAATTGAGGCACAGAGAGGTTAAATGTCTTTCATAAGGTTACCCAGCTTGTTAGAAGAAAAGCCTGGAGTGAAAGCCAAGTTGTCTGGCTCCAGAGGGTGTAGCTCAGGGACTAATGAGGATCCTAAGTACTCAATATTCTCCCCACATCAAATAATTGCTACAGAGTCAGATACTTTCTCTATAACTTTGCTTTTCCTAACATCCCTGAAAAGATGCACCTTATCTATTGGGTATTGTTGTTGTTGTTATTGCTTTCTTAAGCTTTATTGTTTTTCTGATTATTAAAAAGTAGAAATGCTTCTTCCCTCATCAAACTCTTCATTTCAGGTAGAGACCTCAAAGAATTTAATTCCTTTTTTCCTCTCTGGCCCTTTGCTCACTTATCTGATTGGTTGATTTAGGAAGAAAAAACTGAGTATGCTCAGCTTGAATGTGCCTATCCGAAGGCATGTTCTCACCATCACAGGCCTCCATGACATAAATTATACAGAGGCAAAGCTTTCTCCTATAGGGGTGGGTTAGGCTGCAATTTAAGGAGCATTAAGCTCCTAACAAAGGTCACTGGGTTGCATAGTTTCCTCTAGGCTACTAACATAAAGATTGGCGGTTTGAACCTACTCAGTGGCACCATGGAAGAAAGGCTTAGTGATCTGCTTCCTTGAAGATTACAGCCAAGAAAACCTTTGGAGCAGTTCTACTCTGTAACACATGGGGTTGCCATGAGTCAGAATTGACTTGAGGGCACATTTATTGTTTTGTTTTGTTTTGTTTTTAACTCCTAACATTTCAAAATCTGGTTCTAGGCTCAAGAATAGCAGGAGAAAGAGATGACATTTTGTGGAGCTAATTCTTCATTAAATGATGTGTAGAATCTTTTATTAGCCAGTTGTTAATTGCTATGACCTGAGCAAGAAGTTTGGAGCCTTGGAGTTCTTGGTATTTTTACATTAGCAGGTGATGACAGCTTCTGGCAACTTTGTCAAAGGTGATTTTCTTTAATGGATGGACTGCACTTGTAGGTGTAAGCAGTATCAAGCAAATGATGTTTGAGCTTCCCCAGGCTTGAATAAAAACAGAAACTGCAGTCAAAGGCTCAGGGACTTCTTTGGTGTCATCAGAGCAAACAATTGCAGTAGGGTTGTCAAATTTAGCAAATTAAAATACAGGGCATCCAGTTAAACTTGAATTTCAGATAAACTACAAATATTTTTGAAGTATATATGTGCATGTTCCAAATATTGGCAATGCTAAATTGCAGGCTACCTACCTTCAGAGGACTCAGCAAGGATGAATATTTTAGCAGGCGCATGAGGACCTTAGGTCTCCAGCTGCTGTATCTTGAACTTGAAATACCCACAGTAAATGTGAGCAGTTGGTAGCAGATTTAGATTGATCCACAGACGTCTTTGTAAACAGGTTAAGATGAGGCAAAATTTAATTATGAATAAAAGAAATTTCAATTAAAGCCTTTTTAGACATTACTGGATGGAACTATATTTGGTGAATTAAACTGTGAGGAGTCGATTCACTTGCACTATGGAGCCTTTCTGGGGATCGCTGAGGCTGTAGCTACCCAAAATTCTGTTTGTATTCAGGTTTAAACTGGCAATTGCACAAGAGCTGACTAAGCTTAAATTCCTGTGGTTTAAACACATGCTTAAGAGGCACTCAGTACCACAGGACCTGAGTCTGGCTCTGGAGTAATTAATTTCATATTAGCAAAGATCTTTTCTTAGAAGGCAAGTTTCTTATGCCTAAGCAATTCTATTACTAGAAGGAGTAGAAATACTGCAGCTAGGACCAGGAATGACTTCTTATGAAAGAAAGCAGTTCTTTAAAAAATATGTATATGTATATTTTTTAGAGCCCACACACAATTCATCAGTGGTGGGCGGGGCAGGGGTGCAATAACTGGAAAGAATGAACGGGAAACATAATTACTGGAATATGAGTACAGTTACCACAAACTTTTGAATTTTGTAAGAAGGTAACAACTTCTCAAGTATCTTAATTTTTACTTAGAGAGAGGGGATATGTGGGTTTTACTCTCTAAGGATTTATAATGCCCAAATAAGTTGGGTTCACAGGTCACGAATATCAGACAACTGGTATAGGCCAGCTAGTATTCTAGCAAGATGAAAATAAGTTTTCTCTAACTTTGCTCCTTCATTCAAATACAGGTGATTTTATGCTGTTGAGTGTATGTTTGGGTGTTTTTACGGCACCACAACTAGAGTTCTGAGAACGTAATTGTACTTGTGATAATTAATCTGGGAGCTGACAATATGTGTGTTTTTCTAATTTAGGAAACGTAGGTTCAGTGCTGGAGTAATCTTACACATCTTATTAACTCTTTAAATTCTTTCAAAGTAAGGCCAAAGAAATATTTGGTGTTAAACTAGTATAGTAGAAGTTTTGAGACAACTAAAGTTACTACATCCATTTAATGGAAAGACAGCCCACAGTTTAGTTTCTAAAAAATTTAAACTCCACTTTTGCACTGAAAATTCCCTTGTTGAGCTATGAATGCCAAATTTAAAAAAAAGAAAAAAAAAGTGAGGAAGATTGATTTTGGAATTAAATTTAATGATTTTAAACCAGATTTTTAACTCAAAGGCAATAGAATTTAACATTAAAATTTAATTCTTTCAGACATTGATTCTGGATTTCAATTTGCAAGGTAATTTAAATCTTTAAGGTTTAATTTATCTTTTGAATTTGATCATGGGAAAAAGTTTTATTAAAAATTGTGGCAACACAATGTGGCTGGCATTTTATTAATAAGGTCACTAGTATTTTAATATTAGAGTTCCTTTATGATAACATGTAATCTCATTACAGAACCTCTAACAGGTTATATTGGACAGTGTGACTAAACAAAACTTCTAAAGGAAATAAATGGGAAATGAACATTTGGTCTTGTGAAAAGAATGGTCCTGAGAGAAAGCTAATTAAAAGAGACAAATCTGACCCAGTCAGAGATTCCTGAGGATAAAAAATAAGTAAATAAATCTACACTGTTCTCCAATGGTGTAAAGAAGAGATCCATATTAACAATCATTGGTATTTGGCCTATGAAGTTGGAGCCATATCATTCTGATAGCAGTAACCATGGTTATGCTACTGATCAATCATTTCCTTATGGTTAAACTCAATAGGTTAAAAGGAAAAAACTCAGGAAGTTGTTCTTTCCCCCCTCAGGCTCCCCTTATGCTCCAGGGAATTGATGTGACCAGGGAGATTGGAGCATAAGGTAAATTGGTTCTCAATATCCATTGAAACCGCTTTCTAGTGTGTCTTCCTCAATTGTAGCGACTGGAGAGTTAAAAACTACTTTCCTTGGATAATTTTGTCTTCATCAATAATAAAGGTAACATTTTAGTCTTTCACAGCTGATTATTGTTATAACTCCCAATTGGTTCAGAACCTGAAAAACACTCCTGCTATTTCTTGGACTTCCTCATAACCAGATACATTGCAAAAATGAATTAATGCTGATAACAGAAAATTTGGAAAATATAAGAAGTCAAAATATGTTCTTTTTATTTTCAGTTGCTTGGCTCTTTCTTACTAATTAAGAGAAAATGTTTAATATTTTATGGACTGAAATCTTTTGTCTGGCAAATCATATGAATTAACATTGCATCAAACTGCCATCCCACTACTTCCATCCATCTTTTATATCATTATAAGAGTGATCTTTCTAAAATTTAAATTTAATTATGTTAACCACCTCCTTGGAATCTTCCATTTTAGGGAGGATAAAGTTGTGATTCTATATTCAAATGAGGTCCTTTGTGTGACCATTGCTTACCGTTTTAATTGTACGTCTTACCTTGGTTACCCTGGTTACTCTGTTACCATTTTTGCACCCCTCAAACTCATTCTCCACACAATCCATCAGCAAACTGAATATGATCATTTCAATGTACTGCTTAACACCCTGTAAAGTTATCCCATAATCTAGGAAATAAAATGCAATCTCATTAAAATAATTTTCAAGATCATCCATGGTCTAACCCTAACCTACCTCTGCTTCCTCAGTTTCTGCTTTGATTTACCTCACACTTTAAGCTATAATAATATGAAACTGTGTGTAGAGTTCCCAGGGAAACTATATAATTTTTAACTCCAGAGTGTCTATTTTTATGAGATCTTGTTCTTGAAATGCCACCCCTAATTCTCTTTAAAGGCTCTCTGCTAATTCTGAAGTCTAAACTCAGATGCTCCTTCCTTCACAAACTCTTAAGAGGAGTGAGATAACATTTATTGCATGCTCTCATAATATCCTCTGCATGTATCTATTATAACAGTTTCCACATCATTTATAATTATCTGATTGTATGAATTTACCCTACTAGATTTGAGCTCCTCGAGGACAATGACTTAATTATATGATTATTTCACAAATGCCTGAAGAATAAAAGGCACTCAATAATTATATTTTGGATTGAACAGTGAATAAATGAAAAATTATGCTCCATGGTTAGTAGTCACAGGAAATTATCTGAAAAGCCTTAAATGCATCTTACAATTACATAGACTATTAGAGTATAAATTGATGCAGCCTTTTTGAATGACAGTATCTTAAAAACACAGAACAACACATTTTACCAGTATTCCCACCAAAAACTTTCCATAGATATTCTAGCACACATCGCAGAGGATAGTTGTTTGCATTGTTTGTACTGGCAAATAAATTGCAAACAATCTAAAGGTCAGTGAAAAGGAAATGTTTGAAAAATTTATCATATATTCCTCACTCACACCCCTCACCACTATAGGCAAGATATTATGCTTTTATTAAAAATAAACAATTAGGCAGATCTTTGTATTGAGATAGAAACCAAGGCATGAAAAACTTTGCATTGCATAACATTATTGATTTTTAAAAATTCATTCATGTAGATGTTAATAAGTAAATAGCAGCTATTATCGTTCAATGAATAGATTGTGTTACTGTTTTCTTTTTCTTATCAGTACATTTTGAATTTTTAAAATGCATCTCTGTTACTATTGTAAAACAGTAAGAAAATAACTTCTAGAAGTATAAAAATTTGTATACCTGTTCTCATTTATCTCTTCTATAAATTTTCTTTTAGTGGTATTGCTATCCTCCTACCCTCTTCTTTCTTCAGTCTACTTGACAACACATAACCATCTACCAAGAATTCATTTCATGAATCATCTTTCCTTGGAAGGTTTTTCTGATTCATCCTTTCCAAGTACAATTGTTTACTACTTTTTTTCAATCACCATTGAACCCAGAGAAAATGTATATGATTTCCAAAATGATTTTTTTGGGGGAGGGGGCTATTTCCACTCTCTAAATTTTTTTATCTCTATGAGGATTTATTCATTGAACAAAAGCATGGTTGCTATAGTAGACATTTTTCTAGGTACTTGTGATGGGACAGTTAACAAAATTGCAAAAATCTGTGTCCTCATGCAGCTCATATTCTAGTAAGAGGAGAGTGGCAATATGCAAAATAAATAAGTAAAATGTATTTAATGTTCAGTCCCATACCTTTAGAGCCCCTCACCTAATACTCCTTCTTGTTACTTTCCTCTACTGGCTCCCAAGGTTCTCCAGCTCATTTTTTGAACATTGTATTTCCCGGGTCATTGTCATTGGCTTTAACATTACTCATTTTTCCAATACCCTAAAATTTCAGTTCCTGTACTTCCCACGTTGTATCTCCTATCCTCCAAGTATCATGTTCTGTACCATATTTATAAATACTTTTATAGTAACCATAGCTGTACATTCAACTATACAATCACTACTTCCCATTTTTCAGTTTACTCACTGTAGTTTCTTATTCTAACAATTATTTGGCTCCACCAGAACACAGAATACATTGATTCTAGCAACTACTTACTGTCTCTTAAACCCTATGGATTGAATTATGTCATGGATTGAATTGTGTCCCCCAAAAATATCTGTCAACTTGGCTAGGCCATGATTCCCAGTATTGTGTGATTGTCCACCATTTTGTCATCTGATATGATTTTCCTATGTGTTGTAAATCCTACTTTTATGATGTTAATGAGGTGGGATTAGCAGCAGTTATGTTAATGAGGCAAGACTCAATCTACAAGATTAGGTTGTGTTTTAAGTCAATCTCTTTTGTGATATAAAAGAGAGCAGCAAGCAGAGAGACATGGGGACCTCACACCACCAAGAAAGAAATGTACATTCTTTGGACCCAGAGTTCCTGCACTGAGAAGCTTCTAGTCAAAGAGAAGGTTATGACAAGGACATTCCTCCAGAGTCAACAGAGAGAGAAAGCCTTCCCCTGAAGCTGACACCCTGAATTTGGACTTCTAGCCTACTAGACTGTAAGAGAATAAACTTCTGTTTGTTGAAGTCATCCATTTGTAGTATTTCTGTTATAGCAGAAATACTTATAACTAAGACACCCTCCAATCCCTCATTTTCCTCCTAAACAAGTTATTATAATCACTGTCTTATGTGAACCATCAGTATCTTTGCCTGTTTTCTCTTGTCGATGTACTCACTTGACTTAAAAAAAAAATTTTTTTTCCAGTTGTTGTTGAGTAGACTCTGACTCATGGAGACCCCATGTGTGTTTTTCTGAGTAGGACCGTGCTTCATAAGGTTTTTAACGGCTGAAATTTTTGGAAGTAGATCGATAATCCTGGTTAAATCCAACTCTAAACATATTTCATGCCAGTATTCCCCAGAGCTGAATATATCTGAGGAAAATTATAAAAACAATACTGACCATTCTTACTTTGATGTCATGATAAGTAACCAAGTGGTCTTTAATACTGCTTGAAAAAAAAATTCCCTAACAAATTTACTCTTTCTACTTTTCTAAATGCCTACTTCACAACTTTTCCTTTCTCTTTATTTTTCCAACAGTGCCTTTGCGTGCTCATTCTCGACTCTGACTTACTTCACATTTAACAAACAAAAAATTAAAGCAACTAGTGGAGATTGTTTAAAACCTACCACCCACAAATCATTACATATGCACTCGTCTGTGGTAGTATAATATACTTTTCCTTCTATTTCTATGGAAGACTTATTTATGCAGGTAATGCAATCACTTCACTTCTACACTAGTGTTATGAATTGAATCGCGTCTCTCCAAATGTAACATTTAAATCCTAACCCCTGTGCCTGTAAACATATTCTTGTTCGGAAATAACAGTTTTATTTCATTATGTTAATGAGGTCATATCAGAGTAGGGTGAGTCCTAAACCTAATCACTTCTGAATGGTGTCTTACAAAAAGGACGGAATAGACACCTGGACACACAGAGAGAGCACAGAGAGAGAGAAAACAGATGTCATGTGAGGACATATGTGCAGGCAAAGGAACACCAATGACTGTCAGTAGACACCAAAAACTGAGAGATGCCCACAGAAGGAATCAACCAAGACCCTGATTTGGACTTTTAGCCTCCAGAGCTGTGAAAAGATAAATATCTGTTCTTTAAAGCCACCCACTTGTAGTATTTTTTGTTACATCAGCACTAGGTAACTAAGACAACTAGTTTTCATCTTTTATGTAGCCAAGGACATTTCTCCTGCAATTATCCCTTTTTCTCCTACATCTCTAAACTTTTCCCTTTCTCCGTGATCATCTCCATTAATATACAAACATATTATTACTTTTGGCACCTTACAAAGAAGCCATCTCTCAACCTCTACTTCCACCTTCACTATTATCTCATTGTTCTACTTTTTACATAGCAACCTCCTCAAAAGAGATGTTGTACTCATTTTCTACAATTTACCCTTCCCATTTTCTATTACTCTTATTATAATTAGAGGTTTGCTCCACCACTCCGTGAAAGTACTCCTTAATATGAGCAATGATACTCATGTTGCTAAAAATTCAAATGTTAATTCTAGTTCTCTTACTTATTAGTGGCATCTGTCTAGTTGATCATTTTCTCCTTCTTTGTATAGTTTCTTCCCTTGGCTCCTAGAAATTCAAGCAACCTCATTTTCTTCCAATGGGTTGGGCACACCTTCTTAATCTTCTTTGATAGTTCCTCCTTTTTTCCCCATCTCTAAGCAATAGTGCACCTGACCCAAACCATGATATTTTCAATTGCTTCATATGCATGCAAAAGCTGGACGATGAATAAGGAAAACTGAAAAAGAATTGATGCTTTTGAATTATGGTGTTGGTGAAGAATACTGACTGCCAAAAGAATGAACAAGTCTGTCTTGGAAAGTACAGCCAGAGTGCTCCTTGAAATGGAAGATGATGAGATTTCTTCTCACGTACTTTGGACATGTTATTAGAAGGGACTAGTCCCTGGAGAAGGACATCATGCTTGGTAAAGTAGAGTGTCAGTGAAAAAGAGGAAGACCCTTGATGAGATGGATTGCTACAGTGGCTGCAACAATGGGCTCAAGCATAGCAATGATAGCACAGGACTGGGCAGTATTTCATTCTGTTGTACATAGGGTCAATATGAGTTGGAACCAACTTGAGGGCACCTAACAGCATCAACAAGCACTAGGGTCCAAAGCAACAGTCTTAATTGTCTCTAAAAAATCTCATGCCTTAAATTTACCAAATTTATACTTACATCTACAAATTTACCAAATTTATATTTCCAACACAAACTTTTCCCTACAACTTTACAGTTGTATGATCAAATGTCTACTTGACATCTGCACACAGGTATCATAGAGATATGTCAATTTTTTAAAACCCAAAACAAAATTTCAGGTAACAGGTAGCCACCTTCTTTCAACAGACAACATGGATTGAAATTGAGAATGAGGTGTATGTCCAGGTGAAAATTGCCCCCGTGGTCAGAGGTGTAATAGATGCTAAAGAAGAAAATAAATAAACAAATAAATAAAATATTTACTATACTCAAATTCCTAGGTGTATTAACTGATTGGCTAGAGAGTGGAATTAAATCACAGACGTGATCATTCAAATGCAAACGCTATGCAAAAGCTAGGCAAGCCCCATGGGAACAGCTCTTTGTAAATGTTGTACATTACTTTCAGTAAGTAAGTTATGGATCCTGGGCTGTGTTAATACAAACACAACAGATGGTTATGCAAATGAAGTACATGTACTAAATCTTAGTAGTAAATTTAATTAATTATGAACTTAGGAGATTGAATAATTTCAAGATGCTTTCCATTTAAGGACAGTTTGAAGGAAGTCTCAAACATTCCAGTAAAACAAAGTGGATGCAGGCTAATGGGCATTATGAAGACTTAGCACAGTTTCCTAAGGCATTTTATTTATTACAGCTGTAATTAAGTTTAAAATGTTCATATATCTTCATGAATCAGAACCATATTCAAATCTCGGAAGGATAGGCAAATACATTAAACATTTTCAGAGTGTAACGGGATAATTCAATCCTTGTTTATTTCTAACACTTGATTATGAGCATTACATGGACATCAAAAAACTGGAACAGGAACTGACTTCTTACCTAAAGTTCCCTATAGAATCCAATTATTGTGAGATATAAAATTTAAAACTACTGATTCCGGTGCTAACTTAGGTTTCCATAGTGACAGAGAGAATTTTCACAACTTTATTTTTTATGCATTTGTTTGTTTGATATTTTATATTTTGAAGCATTATGAAATTCAAAGGCTACTAAATAAAGGATTGAGAACAGCCAAATTCTGGTCCTCTCTATGCCACCATCAGAGTGACTTATAGGAGTCCCTTAGCCTTGTAGATTTTTTTTTTCTTTGCATTTCAAAAATGAGAAATAGAATTAGATATGTGTTTAATAGAGTACAGTGATGTTTTAAAAAATATAATTTATATTACTAGCTCCTTTTTAGCTGTGATATTATTAAAAAAATTTTTTTGTTGTTACTTGCAGGTCAACCAAATCTTAATTCATACCCAGGGAGACAATACGTCTCTACTGTCAAGAAATAATCAGCTTATAATATTAGATTATTATCTTTATATTTAAAAAAAACTGAAATTTCAAAAAAATCACAAGTAGTAAACATTATAAACTAGAACAAATAGAATGGTACATAATTTTAAAAGTTAAAAAATGAATTTTCTACATATAAGTCATCATGGGTCAGAATTCTTATGCACTATAGCTATAATTGGAAACCCTGGTGGCATAGTGGTTAAGAGCAGTGGCTGCTAACCAAAAGATCAACAGTTCGAATTCACCAGGGGCTCCTTGGAAACCCTATGGGGCAGTCCTACTCTGTCCTATAGGGTTGCTATAAGTCGGAATTGACTTGATGGTAGTGGGTTTGGTTTTTGGTTTATAGCTGTAATACCAGTTGCCACGGACCCATTTCTGACTCATGGCAACTTCCTGTGTATCAGAGTAGCACAGTTCTACTCTGGCACACAAAATTGACTTGACAGCAACTGGTACTGGCAATAGACATATTTTTATTTAAAATATGTTTAGATAAAATATAAACAATTGCTTATTTTTCCAACATAGGAAAGTATTATAAAATGAATATTTTATGAGTATTACATCTGCCATTTTATTTTAGTGATATTGAATTATGTAATTATGTTGATTTTCTGTACATATGTAGCAAGAAAGGAAGATGATTATACTGTCTGTTTGAGGTTAAGAAACATGTACTTCTGTCTTTATACTGAGTTTAAGTCTACTTCCATTTACAAAATTGTTGCCTAAAGTAACTATAAAAGGGAGGATATTAATATAAAATATAAGTTAAAGTATTATGGGGTGAAAATAATACTGAGTAGTGAAGATAAAAGGAAACTGAAGTAAGGGAATGCCTAGAAAATGTGATATAAGCTGATGCATAAAGAGAAAGAGACCATGACAGTGAGGACCACTGACATGAGGAAGACTATAGAGAGAAAAGAAGAATGAATAAATGTGGTAAAAAGAGAAAAGTATTTTTGGATGTGACTATTATTTCTCGGACTATTTTTTTAAAGTATTGTAGAGTTGCCATATATGGTTATGATTCCTAAATACTGTTTTATGAATATTGAGATCTATAGGTCACTAAAACAAAGAAAAAGTTCATCTTTGATAACATGTATTTTTGGGTTTTGGCTCATCTTCTTCTGGGAGAAATTCTTAAGTTAATGTAATTTTTGTTTGAGGGCAGTTTTTGCTATTCTTGCTGGGATTAACTGCAAGCATTGACAGAAATTGAAAGACTTCTGTGAAAAGGTAGTTTTTCAGATAAACCTGTGGCCATGGTTTTCCTTGTTTCTTCCCCTGCTGGCATCTTTAGGCCTCAGAGCAAACCACCAAGACCTCTTTCCCCCACTGAGGCCTGATGTTTGTTAGCACGGTTATAAACGTAGGATTTAGGGTATAAAACTGGGTGTGGGGAAGGCCCTTTTTGTCTCCTCAACTATGGTGCTAGTGCACAAAGATTACAGTCCACCTAAGTCAACCTACTTAGCTGGGGGAGGCCTGCAGAAGGTAGGCTACATTTGTGTCACTCAGCCATGATGCCAGGTGGACATTTTCCAGAAGCCAGGGAGATGGGTGAGTTCTGTGACTGTCCCACTTCAGTCCCTGACCCACGACACAAAGTGGAGTGGGTATGGAAAAGTCATAATCTCCGCCCAGACAGCTTTTGAGCCAGGGAGGACTGTTCACCTGTTGTATGCTGATATTTACGTGAAAAATAATAAAAGCTACTTTCCATGTGCAAATGGGTGTTCAGGCTCTGATCAGAAGGAGTGATGTTTATGAAGCAATCTATATTAGTTATTACTTCCCTTTTTCCAATGGCCTTCTGGCTATTTAGAAATCAGGGACCACCTGTGAGCCCCATACAGTTACGGAATGTTGTCCCAACTTTATTCTGGATTAGTTTGATAGAATAACTATAGAATGATCTAAATTTACCATCAGTATGCAAGGTAAAACATAAGCCATATGCACAAATCCAAAAGGAAACAGAGGTCGTTGCTGCCTTGCAGTCTACATGACTGAATGACATGATTTAACTGCTTCCAAGCCCCATTTAAAGATAAATGACATGGCTTTCAAAAGTCTAGAGTAAATACTTTGTAACATTATTGGCAGACCATGAACTACCTTTAAAGTTTAGGTTTTGCCTTCCCAAGGCTGTAATGCCTTCTGTGGAGTCTGATATAAATGTACATTTAGAGAAATGGGGCAGTCTGTTTTATGCATGCCAGTTCCTAGACAAAGGTAAGTGAGATATTTTCGTTACTGTTCTTTTCCTGAGGAAGAGTATCTCACAGAAAAATAATGTTTCCTGATGATCATATGGTAAAGCTATTAGCTCTAATTCATATATTGTCAGCTATCTTAAAAACATGTACTATTATTATTTGTTACTGAATGAGTAAATATATGTAAAGTACTTAGAAGAATATGTTGCGTATAGTAACTCTTATATGTGCATTGAAGGAGCCCTGGCGGCACAGTGTCTATGTGCTGGGCTGCTAACAGAAAGGTAGAAGGTTTGAACCCACCAACCACTCTGCAGGAGAAAGATGTGACAGTATGCCTCCATAAAGATTACGGCTTTGGAGACCCTATTAGGCAGTTCTACTCTGTCCTATATGGTCACTATGAGTCAAAATTGACTCAACAGAAATGGGTTATATGTGCATTGAGGGACAGTGGTGATTCAGTGGTAGAATTCTTGCTTCCATGTGGGAGATCTGGGTTCCATTCCTGGCCCATGCACCTCATGCACAGCCATAACCCATCTGTCAGTAGAGGCTTGCATGTTGCTGATGTTACACAGGTTTAAGTAGAGCTTCCCGACTCAAGATGGACTAGGAAGAAAAGTGTTGGTGATATACTTCTGAAAAATCAGCCAGTGCAAACCCTATGGCTCACAATGGTCTGATCCTCAACTGATAATGGGGATGATGCAGGACCAGGTAACATTTTGTGTAGTTCCATTATGCATGCAGTTGTTAAGATTCAGGGGGTGACTGATGGCAGCATAGCATTCCAAGAAAAAAACCAAACCCTTTGCCATCGAGTCAATTTTGACTCATAGCAACCCTGTAGAACAGAGTAGAACTGCCTCATAGGGTTTCCAAGGAATGGCTGGTGTATTCAAACTGCTGACCTTTTGGTTATCAGCTGTAGCTCTTAACCACTACACCCCCAGGGATTTATTCCATTTCCAACCCATATTCAACACACCTATAATGCAATTAATGATTTCTCCCTATAAATCTAATTCCTTGTTTTGTTAAATTGATTGTTATTGTCGTTAAGTGCCATCCAGTCAGTTCCAACTCCTAGCAACCCTCTGAACAACAGAACAAAACACTTCCCGATCCTGCACCATCCTCACAATCATTGGTATGCTTGAGCCCCTTGTTGCAGCCACTGTGTCAATCCATCTTCTTGAGGGTCTTCCTCTTTTTTGCTGACCTTCTACTTTACCAAGCATGATGTCCTCCTCCAGGTACTAGTCATTCCTGATAACATGTCCAAAGTATGTGAGATGAAGTTTCACCATCATCCTTTCTAAGGAGCGTTCTGGCTGTTCGTCTTCCAACAGAGATTTGTTTGTTCTTATGGCAGTCCATGGTATATTCAATATTCTTCTCCAACTCCATAATTCAAAGGCACCAGTTCTTCTTTGGTCTTCCTTATTCATTGTCCAGTTTCTTCCTTATTCATTCTCTAGCTTCCACATGCATATGAGGAGATTAAAAAACCATGGCTTGGGTCAGGCACACCTTAGTCCTTAAAGTGACAGTTTGATTTTTAACACTTTAAAGAGATCTTTCTCAGGAGATTTGACTAAAGCAATATATTGTTTTATTTCTTGACTGCTGCTTCCCTGGGCATTGATTGTGGATCCAAGTAAAATGAAATCCTTGACAACCTCAATCTTTTCTCCATTTATCATGATGTTACTTATTGGTCCAGTTGTGAGGATTTTTGTTTTCTTTATGTTGAGGTGTAATCCATACTTAAGGCTGTGGTCTTTGATCTTCATCAGTAAGTGCTTCAAGTCCTCTTCCCTTTCAGCAAGCAAGGTTGTGTCATCTGCATATTGCAGGTTGTTAATGAGTCTTCCTCCAATCTTGATGTCCCATTCTTCTTCATATAGTCCAGCTTTTCAGATTATTTGCTCAGCATAAAGATTGAATAAGTATGGTGAAAGGATAGAGCCCTGCTGCACACCTTTCTTGACTATAAACCATGCATTATCCCCTTGTTCTGTTTGAAGGACTGCTTCTTGGCCTAAGTACAGGTTCCTCACGAGCACTTTTAAGTGTTTTGGAATTTCCATTCTTCACTTTGTTATCCATAATTTGCTGTGATCCACACAGTCGAATGCCTCTGCATAGTCGATAAAACACAGGTAAACATCTTTCTGATATTCTCTGCTTTCAGCCAGGGTCCATCTGACATTAGCAATGATATCCCTCATTCCACATCCTCTTCTGAATCTGGCTTGAATTTCTGGCAGTTCCCTGTTGATGTACTGCTGTAGCCGATTTTGAATGATCTTCAGCAAAATTTTACTTGCATGTGATATTAATTTCCACATTCTGTTGGATCACCTTTCTTCGGAATGGATACAGTCAGTTGGCCAGGTAGCTGTCTTCCAAACTTCTTGGCATACACAAGTGAGCACTTCCAGTGCTGCATCCATTTGTTTGAAACATCTCAGTTGGTATTCCGTAAATTCCTGGAGACTTATTTTTCTCCAATGCCTTCAGTGCGGCTTCGACCTCTTCCTTCAGTAACATTGGTTCTTGATGTGCTACCTCCTGAAATGGTTGAATGTCAACCAGTTCTTTTTGGTACAGTGATTCTGTGTATTGTCTCCATCTTCTTTTGATGATTTCTGTGTTGTTTAATATTTTCCCCATAGAACCCTTCAATACTCCAACTCGAGGCTTGAATTTTTTCTTCAGTTCTTTCAACTTGAGAAATGCTGAGCGTGCTCTTCTTTTTTGGTTTTCTAACTCTAGGTCTTAACATTTGTCCTTATAATACTTTACTTTGTCTTCTCAAGCCACCCTTTGGAATCTTCTGTTTAGCTCTTTGACTTCATCAATTCTTCCTTTAACTTTAGCTACTTGACATTCAAGGCAAGTTTCAAAATCTCTTCTGACATTCATTTTGGTCTTATCTTTCTTTCCTGTCTTTTTAATGACCTCTTGCTTTCTTTATGTATGATGTCCTTGATGTCATTCTACAACTCATCTAGTCTTCAGACATTAGTGTTCAATGTGTCAAATCTATACTTTTTTTCTTTATATATATATATTTTATTGTACTTCAGGTGAAGGCTTACAGAACAAATAGTTTCACACGAAACAGTAGTACATATGTTGTTTTATGACATTGGTTAACAACCCCACAACATATTAACCCTCTAAATTCTCAACCTTTTTTTT
>NW_004444195.1:1481902-1487259 GCF_000243295.1 Trichechus manatus latirostris
TGAAGGGGAGTTCCTTGCCATGCAGCTCCACCTGGCCAGAAAGGGCTCCCAACTCAAGAAAAGGAAAAGAAAACAAACAAACAATTCAAAATGAACAAACAAACAAAAGCCCCGGGATCCCACCAGCGCAGTAGCCCAGACCAGGAAGTAGCTCCATACTCGAATGGAGCTCCGCAGCCCCTCAGGAAAAAGCAAAGATGGCGCCCGGAGCCAGGCACTCAAGCAAAAGGAGGGGGAGGCAGCGAGAGGCAAGCAAGAAATCCAAAGAAGCAAAAAAAAAAAAAAAAAAAACCAGCAGCCAACAAATGGCACTCAGAGAGTCAGCCAGTGCGGGCTGGTGTTTCTGGACAAGAGACTGTGTCTCCGGGAAGGAGAGGAGGCCGAGTGTTGGTGAAGAAGGGTGGAGAGTGGGAAAGCGTATATCACAAATTGCCAGCACTCTGGAACCCCTCAGGAAGAAGCAAAGAGGGCGCATGGAGCCAGGCACCTGAGCGAAAGGAGGGGAAGGTGGCGAGAGGCAAGTGAGAAATCAAAAGAAGCCGGAAAAAAAAGCAACTCTAGCAGCCAACAAATGGCACCCAGAGAACCACCCGCTTGGGTGTGTGGAATCCAACCAGCCAGCGCTTCCCAGGCAAGAGACTGTGGCCGCGGGAAGCAGAAGAGGCCGAGCCGGGGCGAAGAGGGGTGGGGATGGGAAACTGCACACTGCAAATTGCCTGCTGTTTTGTCTCCTGCTGGATGCTCCGTGAGGCTGCCCTCTCGTACCCCCATTTGCTGGTCTCCGATAGGAGTCCAAGATGGTGGATCCGTGCTGCGTTAGCTGGTAGGGGACCTCTGCATGAAACTCTCCTCGCTCTCCATTCTCTGTCAGTTTTCTCACTCCATTTTCCAATGACTGATCTTTCTTTGTTTCCACCTTTTGTAGTCCAATTGCCAGTATTTATCAATGCATTCTGATTGCATGTTTGATCAATTTCAGATTGGAGAAGTTGTTAAAATCTTCCATTTCTTCATCTTTGGCTTTAGTGGTCTGTGAGCAAATTTGAATAATAGTCGTATTGACTGGTCTTCTTTGTAGGCATATGGATATTGTTCTATCGCTGACAGCATTGTACTTTGGATAAATCTTGAATTGTTCTTGAAATATTTTTTCAAGAAAAATCTTCTTGAAAAATCCGTTACTTTCTTTCAATTCCCTAAATCAAAATGCCAAATTTATTTTACTTTTCTCTTCTATTTATATCTATCTAAGCAGCAAGACCTTATTGCATTAATTCAGATAATCTTTATTCTTTCCTTAATATCTACAACACTCCAGTTGGCCTGTAATTACTCTATCTTCCTATAATTTCTCTAAATTGCACATTAATTAGACATTATTATTTACCAAGAGCCCTGGTGAGGCAGTGGTTAAGTGCTCGGCTGTTAACAGAAAGGTCTGTCGGCAGTTAGAAGCAACCAGCCAGTCTGCAGGAGAAAGATGTGGGAGTCTGCTAACACAGTGGTTTACAGCCTTGGAAACTCTATGGGGCAGTTCTACTCTGTCCTGTAGGGTCTCTGAGTCGTAACTGATTTGAAGGCAATGGGTTGATTTTTTTGGTTTTATTCTTCTGAAATAAAAATTTTCCTTCCTGATACTTGTTTGTTTAAGAACTTAGGATATATCACTATAATCTAGTGAATAAAGTCCAAGTATTTCTTCATGACAGCTTCAATCCTCCAAAAAGTAGACTTAGATACTCATTTCTTCTCTTTTTTCAGTGCCATAATATTGAACATCTATGATCAATCATAGAGGTATATTGAAAATATTTACAATACACAATTCATAGACAATCTTACTTTCATAACTCTGGTCATTACATAGATTTATATTAGAAGAAAATGTGCCACTTTCTAGATTTAAGTTGCTCAAAGGCTAAATAACATTATCATGGTCATTATGTCACCACATGAATGACATTATATTTTGCAAATGATAACAAAGAATTTATTATTTCTCCCCAAACTTGTGTAAGATTCCAATGCCTAGAAAAGTTGTGAGGTATTCTTTTTAGAGTATCACAATCAAATTTTTAAGTGGGAAGGACAGTCAAACACTGTATGATAAAACTCCTACTTTGTTGATAGAGATGTGTTATTAGGATGGGCAGAAGGGAGTAGGGCAACATTTCAGAATGTGGAAAAATATGAAAACATGACAGAACTGTTGAAAATTTTAAATAATTTAGCTAAATAGAAATTAATATATAATTCAAGTTTAAAACAAAAACAATGTGTTCCAAAAAGAATCAGAGAAAAATTGCCAAAGACTAGAGTTGGAACAACAATCAGGCCCTTGCATATTTATGTATATGAATATGCAAGTATGCCCCTTCTTCCTTTCAAAGCCTGCCTAACTAAGACTTCTTCCAAGTAATCAAAGTAAGACATAATATATTGTGCTTTGTTTGATTTTTCAGCCAATCTGAAATATTCAGAGAATGCGTCTTTTTTTTTTCTGTTTCTTCTTGAGTCATTGTGTGTGTGTGTACGTGTGTGTGTGAAAATATATACAGCCAAACATATACCCATTCAAAAATTTGTATGTGTACAATTCAATGACACTGGTTACATTATTCACATTGTGAATTCTTGCTATCTATTCCCAGATTATTTCACCACCTTCACTTAAACTTAATGCCATTAAACTTCTCATCTATGCTGTAGAGTTACTTTTGTCGATTTGATCTCATAAAGATAATTCTTTAAAAATGCACAATGCTCAAGGCAAACATTCTTTCTAATTGAGCTAAACTATTGTTTAGTTTAAAGATGACTCCAGGGGTTAGTTTTGGTTCAATGTGTAAATATTGTCTCAGGGCAGTATAATGTGTCCAGGAAGTCTCGATTCTATAGAATTTGAAATTCTGTTCCACATTTTCCCACTTTTGATCAGGATCCATCTATTGAATCCTTGATCAAAACATTCAGTAATGACATCCAGGCACCATCCAGCTCTTCTGATTTCATGGCAAGGGAAACAGTAGTTTATGAAGGCAGTTTTACCTGCAGTCTATTTCTTCTTGATTCCTGGATCTCTTTCTCTGTTGCTTCAGGTGAATAGGGACCAATTGTTGTATACTGGATGGCTGCTTGCAAGCGTTTAAGACCCCAGCACTACTCAATGAATTAGGAGGTAGAACAGAACTCTAAAATTAATTTTACGTGAATTGATTGGATTGTTCCATAAAACCATAACTTTAAACCTTTAAACCAAGAAAACTAATCCCTTGAAGTGTTTGGCTGCACTTAATTAGTATCAGTAGCAACTCCCTTTTGTTTGTTTTTTGTTTCTTTGTTGCTGTTGTAAATTTATATTTACATAACACATTTGCCAATTCAACCTTTTTCTTTGTGATATCAGTTATAATTATTCAAGTTGTGTAAACATTATCCTTAATTGATGATAATTTTCCCATCACCATAGACAAAAACTCACTACTTCCCAAAAAATGGTTCTATTCACTCCCTGGGTAACCTCTAATAACCATTCATCTCTATACTTTTACCTATTCTTGCCGTTTTATATAAGTGACATCATATAGTATTTGTTATTTTGTAGTTCACTTATTTCACTCAGCATAATGTCTTCAAGTTTCATCCATGTGGTAGCATGCAACAGGACTTCATTTCTCTTTATGGCTGAGTAGTATGTACATCCACTGTATGTATGTACCACATTTTGTCTATTCATTCATTGATGGGCACTTTGGTTGTTTCCACTTTCTTGGTATCGTGAACAGTGCTGCAATAAACATAGGTGTTGCTACATTTAGGTCTCTAGGATATATAACCAGGAAGGTTCCAATCCCCCTACATCCTCACCAACATTTGTTATTTTCTGTTTTTGTTTTTGTTTTTATCATTGCCCCTTCAGTAAGAGTGAGGCGAGGTGTTATCTCATTGTAGTTTTGATTTACATCTCTCTAATAGCAAAATGATGTGCAGCATCTTTTCATGTGCTTGTTGGCCACTTGAATATTGTCTTTGGTGAAATGTCTGTTCAAGTCTTTTGCCCATTTTTTGACTGGGTTATTTGTCTTTTTGATGTTAAGTTGTAGAAGTTTTATATATATTTTGGATATTATACCTTTATCAGATATATGATTCCTGAAGATTTTTGCGAATCTGTAGGTTGTCTTTTTACTTTTTTTATAATATCTTTTGATGAACAAAAGTTTTTAATTCTCATGAGGTCTCAATTATCTATTCTGTCTTCTGCTGCTCGTGCATGTGTTATTATATCTGATAATATATTATTTAAAAAAAAAATAGGTCCACAGCTTTTCCCTTATATTTTCCTCCAAGAAATTATGACATTAGTTTTCCAATTTAAGTCCTTGATCCATTTTGAATTAGTTTTTGGGTGTGGTATAAGGTGTGGATCCTCAGAGAAGTTTTCTTTATATTCTTTCCATGTGAACAAATAAGCCATTAGAACTCCCTCATTGAATGATTTATGATTTAACTAAAAATATAGCATGAAAACATTATGGTTTTCATATACATTCTTTATTTACAGTCCAGTACATATGAATGCTCTTGGGCATTTATAACAAGAGATGTGTGGAGTTATTAGCTTGAAAGTGTCCATGATAAATATTATGAATTTATTGACTGTCTTGGTAACATTTATAATGCATCTGTTTCTTCCAATTATCAAAAAATTGCTCTTAAATATTAATTTTACGTAGATTTGATTATAGGGTAAATAATATTAAACATAAAACTTCTTTCTGTCTGCTTAAAAAATATATTGTAAACTTAAAAAATTATAATAGCAGGTTCTGGCAAGATGGCACTGTAGGCAGAAGCACCACGCTGTCCTTCCACAGCAAAGATCCAAAAAACTAAGCCAAACAGAGAATACAACAATCCTGAAACCCTAGAATATCAAATGAAGAGATAAAGAACTCAGCCGAGCACCAAATGGAGTGAGAATACAGAAAGAGAACGGAGAGAGAGGAGAGATTCATGCAGAGGTCCCCTACCAGCAAACGCAGTGCGGATCCACCATCTTGGACTCCCATCGGAGACCAGCAAACGGGGGTACGAGAAAGGAGCCTCACGGAGCATCCAGTGAGAGACAAAACAGCCGGGATGAAACAAAAAATTCCACAATCAATAAACAAGAGAAATATGTACTGAATGCCCCGAAAACAGCAAACAATATCAAAACATTTACAAAAACAGGACAGGATGGTTCCAGTAGGTGTCCAAATTAAAACACCAGATGACTTTCCTCTGGAAGAAAATGCACTAGAAGTACCTGATAGGGAATTCAAATCTCTAATACTCTGAATTTTCCAAGAACT
>NW_004444195.1:1493094-1535454 GCF_000243295.1 Trichechus manatus latirostris
AAAAAAATAATAAAAAAAGAAAATAAAAAAAATTATAATTGCTATGCAATTATATAGCATATATACTCAAACACATAAGCACACACACACGCACACTTTTATAAAGCAGAGTCAATTATTCAAGTTTTTCACAATTTAGTGTATTTGTAACACATTTTTCAGAAATAGAGTCCGTTAGTTTTAATTGTCTTTGTTTCTGGCAATTATGCAGGTTTCCTCTTACATCTTCTGGCTATACTTATGTGCATTTGAAGAGAACTAATTAACATACTTTGTTGTTAATACTTAATTAACATATTTCTTAACTTAGCTAAACTCAAGTTAAATGTTCCTTTTTTTTAGAAATATTTTTCTTCAGTTTAGAAATATTGTATTTACTAATTTAAGGACTGAATTTTACCTTTGTAGATTTTTCCCCAGTTTATCTCCTAAACTTGGTTTCAAATCTTCCTCAAAATTTTCTTTCTCTCTTTTTTTTTTTTCATCAATGCCAAATTTTATTTGGATTTATATTACTCCTTGGCTTAAGGTTTCATAGAGGTCCAATCTCACAGTTTTTTTGATAAAACATCGTATTAAAATATATAAGAAACAAGAAATAGGTTCCCTTAAGTTCAGTAAGTACCTGAAGTGTGTGCTACTTCCAAGGGTAAAAGGTAAAACTGTTATGAAGTCACTTTATGCTTTACAACTTCAACAAATGTTATCAAATCAATGATATCAACCTTTTCTTAAACATTCTATAGTAATATAAAAATAATGTTTCCTCCTCATGAAATCATATCCTGATATTCTGAAAGGATTCTGACACTGCATTTCCTGTTTTCAAAAGAGAAATAGCCTCAAAAAATATATGGTGGGCATAAAATATACTGACACCGGAGAATATATATTTCTTCACAGATTTGTGTTTGACAGTTCTCAGTATTCAAGAACTGAAAGAATTAAATTTTGTATTTCAAGTTGACAAGTGAAGCACTTCAGATCCTTTGGGCTAAATGTGAGTTATATACATACACATATTTATGAAATAAAGATGAATATATAGTAGTCCCTGGGTGGCGCAAACAGTTAAGCACTTAGCTACTAAGTGAAAGTTTAGCAACTGTAAATCACCGAGGGGATTCAGAAGAAAGCCCTAGCAATCTACTTCCGATAGGTCACAGCCACTGAAAAATCCTATGCAATGTTCTATTGTGAAACACATGGGATTGCCATGAGTCAGAATCAACTCAACAGCAACTAGTGTGTGTTTTACATGCATATCTACATATGCACATATAAAAAAAAAATTATAAAAACTAATCATATGAACTTGGACAAGGTAAATCACTGGCTACAACTAAATTTTTTCATTTATAAAAAAGTAATGTGCATTACATTCACGTTTACTACTCAACAACAAAAAGATAAACAACCCTACTTATAAAATGGGCAAATGACTTGAATATACCTGTAGTTCCTAAAGGTTTCCCAAGGCTCCTTGCCATTTGTGCTTTCTCAACATGGCCACTTGTTTTCTCAATCTTGCATAGAGAGTCTCTGATCTCAGGGAGGATCCTGTTCCTCATTTAAGGACTTTTATGTGATTAAATCAGGCCTACCCAGGATAGTCTCCTTTTTTATTTACTCAAAATCAATTGATTTGGGGGTCTTAATTACATCTACAAAAGCTCTTCACCTTTGCCATGTTGTCTTGACTAGATCCAAGTCACAGGTCTTATTCACAATCAAGGAGAAGGAATTACACAGGGTGTGAACAGAAATCATGGAGATCACTCTAGGGTCTGTCCACTACATCAAGTGATAATAAATGCTTGTATTTTCTGTGGTTAGGATCTTGGGCTTTGGAATAGTACAGGTTTGGGATTTGTCAATTTTTAGCTTTGTGAAGTTGGTAATTTGCTTCACCTGTATAAATGTCAGTTCCCTCAAACATAAATTGTGGATAATAATAAGACCTACCTCATAAGAATGTCTGTGAGAGATGATATATCTGCAGCACTTCGTATCGTACATACCAGTAGACATACATTTTAACTTTTACTTGTTATTATAATTATTAAAAATAAGGACTTTATGTGTAACCATTTCCCCTTAGCCAAAGAAATGCAATCCTGAATCATAAATATTGCAAAACTAATTTATTTCTAGAATAAATAGAATAAACAGATATGTACCAGGTGTTTAATTCTACCTATTCTTACTAAGATCCTCGTGCCAAGCTCAAACCTATAAAGTAGCATTTGTTCATTCTAGACCTCTACATAAGTGATTACTTGCAAGAATGGTCTTGTACTGATACCCTTTTTGGTGCTTTGGATTAACTGCTAAAGGGGATGATATTGCCTTTCAATCCATTTATTTTCCTATTAAATTCTCTTGGCACTGTTTGAGTTTTTCTAATGTTTTATCTTTCCTCCCCAAATACATTTCCTTCTTTTTACCTGGCTTCACGTCTCAGTTCTTAATAGCAGTTTAAATATTTATGAAGTTTCAGCTACAGACTTCTTTTCAAAACTACTATAAAACTGAAAACCCAGTGAGAACATCAGGATCAAATATGTTAACTTGTTATTCTGGAGAGCATAAAGAAATTTCACAGAACTACAGTTTTCTGGTCCTGTTCCCAAATTACGGCAAGTCTCATTTCTTCCCCTAACACTTTACAATTCTATTTTGAAAATAACATAGAAAAAAAATTAATTGCAGCAGCCACCATAACTACTTAATTGTAAAATTTAACTGAAATTTTAGTTTTTCTGCCCTCCAATGGTCTAGAGTAAGGAAGACAAGGGGTAAAGAGGAACTGGCATTATTGAGGATCACCTATGTATGAGTCACTTGCTATAACTTTTATAAATGCTTTTATTTAATTCATTCACTGAATGAAATGTGTTAGTTGTATGGAAATCAGGAGGGACAAGTCCCTTGAGAAGGACATCATGCTTGGTAAAGTAGAGGGTCAGAGAAAAAGAGGAAGACCCTCAAAGAGATGGATTGACGTAGTGGCTGCAACCATGAGCTCAAGCGTAACAAACCTTGTGAGGCTGTTACAGGATTGGGCAGTGGTTTGTTCTGTTGCACATAGGGTAGTTACGAGTTGGAACCAACTCGAGGGCACCTAACAACACAACAACACTAAAACATATGCTCCATACAATTCTATTTTTCAATCCTGTATATTTTTAATATTTGATTGATGTTTGTCAAAAACACAATAAGTCCATTATTTTTCACTGCCGATAGAATCTACCCACAAATTAATTTTTTTTTATAACTGGTAAGATGAACTCTGATACACATTCATGCACACACACACACGTGCACACATGCACAGGCAATATCTGTAAGGAAATTCTAGAGTGTTTTGACGAGGGAAGAAAGGAGAGCAAAGATATTGACAAGGACAAAAATATCCAGCAGATAATTTGAAAAGCGGGTATACATAATTGTGATATGCATTTAGTTGGCCTGGCAGAGAGTAAAGATAGCTACACTGCCTTTGCTCTTCTTGTCAAGCCACGAGCCTGAAGGGTAACTTCTACTCACATGGTGTCATTGTAATTTGTACAATGGCACATACCTAGCAAATCTGTGCATACCTGCAGGGTTATATCCACCCTGATAGGTCACTTCTTAATTTTCACAAAGATACCTATGGGCTAGCAGTAACCCAGGTAGTTTTTTTTGTTTTGTTTTTAATTTTGTTTTCCTGTGTGAGTTTTAAGTAAACTCCCCTTCCATCTCCCCCCAAAAATCTTCAATAAATTCTTTATTGCTGATCCATGATTTTGTAGTTAGACTTGTATTACTTGGGGTGTGAAGAAATGAAAAAGAACGTAATCTGGCTTCAATATTTTTGTATGGCCAAAAGAGACTAAGATTATCCAATGCAATTCTTTAGGTTGATATTCAAAGTTGAAAGAATATGATCACATTCAGCTTTTTCATCCTTATCTTTAATTTATAAATTCCAGCTTAAAAGCACCACTCACTGTGTTGCCAAAGACCTACATTTCTTGGCTCCTTTGTTATTGCCTGTGATTCACATTTATTATCAGGAATATTCTTTGGCCTGTGAAAAATCTTCACCTGAAAAAACCTATGCAAACAAATGCAGAATTACCTACCTAGGTCCTGTTAGATTTTCTTCCTCTGAGGTCCCAGAGAACCCAATGTGCTTCTATAACAATCATCTCTTTGTGTGCTTCTTTTCCATTCTAGGTTTTAAGTAACTTAGAGGTAGAAAGTCTATCTAATTCATTTTTGCATCTTAAGTACCTAATAGAGTGCTATTGAATAAATGTTTAGAGAATGTTTTGAAGAAAAAAATACACCATCCCAACTTTCCTGGTCTATAGAAGGACAGCCTTTCCCTAAATACCATTTACCTGTTGTTATAACTGCTTCCCCTCTCACAGAATTAGAATAAACTCTACCTGGTTATTGGGCCTTGGCCACTGGTCTCCGTTATTTGATTGAATGGAGCTAATATATTAAAACCCTTAAGCCCTCTCCATGTCTCCTGGGAGCCATCTGCTATGGGTGTTTCTTTTTAGAATCTTTTAACTTTTCCTCTCATGGTATGTTTCAAGTTCTATACTGGGAAGGCAGGAAATCAACCAACCCATTTGTCTCTCACAGTAAGTGTTATGTCCAGCCAGTGAGACAGACAAAGCTAAAACCTTTAAAGAAAAGCAATTCTTCTCAGCCATGAACAACTCTTCTGCCTGATATTCTATAGAAAAGAGGTTGAGAAAGATAAATTGTGGGGATTTAATTTCCCTGAATGTTCAAACATAAGATGATTTGATTTTGGACATTAAAATTATTATATTTTTTGATTTCTTAATAGTATTTCAAGTGCAGAGGAATTTTGTCATAAAACTTTAATTTATTATCAGGAAATTCAGTCAGAAGGACTTCATATTCAAATGGAGCCTCTTGTTAAAATTCTATTATTGGAATATATTTAGGATGGATATCATAAGATGTAATTGCAAAAGATATCATGGGCTACATTGACCCAGGTGTTATTGTTGTTAGCTGCTGTTGAGTTGGCCCCCAACTCATAGTTGCCCCATGCACAACAGAATGAAATGCTGCCTTATCCTACACCATCCCCAAGATAGTATTGACCCAGTAAATAACATAAAAACTTAATTTTTGAGCTTAGGCAAAGTGCCATTGGAGTTATTTTAAAATACACATATTGCACTTACTTTTCAAAACCATGTAAAGGCTTTCAAAAAAATACAAAAGAAGCTGTTTTTTATAATAAGGGATAGGATTCACGAAGGTGGGAGTAGGACTGTCCCTGATAGACTGCTAAACAAACAGCTCATTTGATGGGAACTAATTATCCATCTGACTGACCATAAGCTTAACTATTAAACTCAGTTGTTGTTGTTGTTCTTTCTTTCTTTCTTTTCTGTTCTTTTTTTTAAGAACAAAGATCTAGGGAACATTGGCCACATCTTCATCCATGTTGAGGTACAACTAACAGCAGAATACTCCTGGTCTTTTCCTGTGCATTAATTACATATGGTCTGATAATTGGAAGGACTCACAAAATTTCTCAACATATATTCATGCAAGCTTTAATCAATGATAAGGATAAGGTGGAGCAAGAGAAAAAAAGCAAAAGCAAACACTGGGACCTAAAAGACTTCCAGGCACACAACTCCCCAGGGCTCCTGCTCAGTCACACAGAATGTGCTTCATCTTTGGATTATTAAACATGAAGATATGTACATGGAATTTGGCTTCAAGTGATCTAAGGAAGGTTTTCAGTGGAATTTTTTTTTTTCTTTTTGTATCTCCACCAATCATGTAGCCAAGCTAAGTTGTATAACTGGTTAAACTAGAAACAGAAAAAGCAAAAAGACAAACATCAAAATATTAATTATTCATATCATCCAATGAGGTTTAGTCATTACTTTAAAGAAACATTTCAGTTAAACTGAACAAACTTTCTTGTAATGATGCAAGAGCTTGACAACTCTTTTACCTCCTCTCATCACCAAAATTTAAATTTTATGAAAAGTATCAATAGATTGATTCCGTGTAATAGTTAGCTGATTATTAACCAAATCTAGTTCCTCCTCTGTCCAATACGCTTCCATTGGAAGAGAATTTATGGGAATATTAGTTCAATTTCCCAATAATTTGATTATCTTTAGCTATATTATCAAAACTTTTGTTAACATCAATCAAACATACATTACACCAGTATCACATCAAATAACATTTTAATTATTATTTATATTAGGCTCATCAAAAAATAAATGATATTATTTTATTGTATTGTAATAAATAAATTATTACAGTAATAATTTCCCTGCCTTCCCAACAAAAATAGACCAACTTATATACAAAATTTCATGAACAAGAGCCAGTTCTGGATTCCAACTCTCATGTAGGCATAACCATAATGCCTTATTACATATTACAGGAATCTAATTCTCATCTTCCCTACCAGTATAATCCTAACTAAGCTTAAACCCACTGCCATAGAGTCAATTCTGACTCATAGTGATCCCATAGGGTTTCAAGGCTGTAGATTTCTATGGAAACAGACTGCCACATGTTTCTCCCGTGGAACCACTGGTGGTTTCGAGCAGTTGACTTTTCAGTTAGCAGTGGATAGCTTTAATAAGCAAGTATAGTAGGTTTTAAATTCTTACTTACTGCATTGTTGAGTTGAACTACATTTTGCTTATGCATGCGTTTTTGTTAGTTAAAGAGCACCAATGAAAAGCACATTCTCTATTCCCATAATTCCCATAAACTGGTCACTATGAGTCAAAATCAATTCAACCACAGTGTTTTGTTTTGTTTTGTTTTTAGAGAGAAACCATAAGTCCTGTAAGTTTATTTCTTGGGCTTCTGCCACCAAGACCCCAGGCCATTTTCCTTGAGCTGTCTTCACTTCCATTTGGAGGAATATACTTCACAGTCCCTTTTATGTCAGTCTGCATCCTCTTTCCCATCTTCATTCCCTAACATGGTGTCCATCAGTTGTGTGGTTTTTTTTTTTAACACTAAACTTCTATAATCTGCCCAGTCCACTTGCCATCATTCCCCTTCCTCCTTTCTAAGAGGCCAATATAGGTCCACAGCTTAGTTATCTAGTGCTGCTATAACAGAAATACCACAAGTGGATGGCTTTACCAAACAGAAATTTATTCTCTCATAGTTTTGGAGACTAGAGGTCCGAATTCAGGGTGTCAGCTCCAGGGGAAGGCTTTCTCTTTCTGTTGGTTCTAGAGAAAGGTCCTTGTCATCAATCTTCCCCTGGTCTAGGAGCTTCTCAGAGCAGAGACCCTGAGCCCAAAGGATGCACTCCACTCCTGGGGCTTCCTTCTTGGTGGCATGAGGTCCCTCTCCTCTCTGCTTAATTCTGTCTTTTATATCTCAAAAGAGATTGACCCAAGATACGACCTACTCCTGCCTCATTAACATAACTGCCTCTAATCCTGCCTCATTAACATCATAGAGGTTAGAATTTACAACACATAGCATAATCACATCAGATCACAAAATGTGGACAATCACATAATACTGGGTATTGTGGCTTAGCTCCTAGATCTGTGCTAATTTAGCCCAAAATTCTTTTAGAATGTTTGAAAGGATATTTAATCATCCATCAGGCATATTACTACCATTGAGATTTTATTGCTTAAGTATAGTTTAAGTATATATTTATGTATGTTTGTATATTTATATACCAAAAATGTTGTATTTCCCATAATGTGTAACTGCACCAATTATGCAGAGTTGAGTAATTGGAAGAACTCAAACTCCTCAGACTGCACTCATATGAGACTTTTACAAAGGTAAAGGTACAGCCTAAGTGCCCTTCAACACATGAGTGGATAAACAAACTATGGTACAACTAGATGGCGTCTGGCTACAATCACTGACTACTCTGACAGGAATCACAATAGAGGGTCCCAGACAGAGCTGGAGAAAAATGTAGAACAAAATTCTAACTCACAAAAGAAGACCAAACTTACTGATCTGACAGATACTTGAGAAACCCCAAGACTATGGCCCCTGGACACACTTCTAACTCAGTAATGAAGTCACTCTTGAGGTTCACCCTTCAGCCAAAGACTAGACAGGCCATAAAACAAAATGAAAGTAAATGGCACAGCAGCCCAGGGGCAAGGACAAGAAGGCAGGAGGGGACAGGAAAGCTGTTAACGGGGAAACCAAGGTTGAGAAAGGGAGAATTTTGACATGTTGTGGGATTGGCAACCACTGTCACAAAACAGTAAGTGTATTAATTGTTTAATGAGAAACTAATTTACTCTATAAATCTTCACCTAAAGTACAATAAAAATAAAAAATAAATAGTCAGTAACCTAGGAAGAAACCAAGGAGAAAGTGGAAGCATGGAGGAAAAATGGAGAAAGTGGTTCAGAAGGGAAGGAGTGATCAACTGAGTAGACTGGTTCTGAGAAGTAGAATAAGATGAGGGCATTTTCAAGATACCTTGTTTAATCTTTCAGATCCACTCTTTACCTTTCTCCTCCCTTCATTCTGCTCCAGAAGGCTGGCATACGTGAACTCATCAATGGCTTTCTTGCTCTACGGATTCTATTGACTCAGCTAACTGGGAACCTCAGCATGAGATCTGATGTTTACTCCCCCATCTCACTCTTTGTAGGCTTGCCTTGGGCTGGCTGTTCCTCTACCGAAGGTCACAACTGCCCGCTAAGTGGTTCCTCTCCATGATGCTCTTCTCCCTGGTTACTAAGTGCATCCTCCCTTTATCATTCAAGATTAAGGGCAGTTACCTTTGGGTGTTATAATATTCTTTGTGGTTTCTCTAGAGTCTTCCCACTGTTTGTAAATAAACCCTGTATTCAACCATCCTCAAATTATACTATTTTTATTGTGTTATCTGTTTCTTGTTGCAAACCTGACTGATAGAGGTTAAAAATGAAATTGGAGTACAGCCTGGAAGTTGTAGTCGTCTTTGACAAATACAGTTTCAGATGCATGATGAGAGTGAGACTTAACTGGATTAAGTGTATAGGGGAAATGATGTGAGGAATTAGAAACAGAAACAGTAAAACATTCTTTTGAGAAATTTTGCTATGAAGAGGTCAAGGCATTGGAGTGATTCATGAAGAGGTGGCATGTGATAAAGGGAATATTACTGAAAAAGGGAGAAAACTGAAATGAATTTCAAAACTAGTATCCTCCTTATAAAGTTTCACATATGGTAGCTGGTTGTGCTGCATTCTTATAGAGAAGAATCTTCCACACTGGAATTCTAAGAGGGATTAAGAGAATATTTTAGATGATAACTCAGAAGAGAAAGCAGAAATTCTGCTACCTAGCTCAACTCCGCCGCTCCACCTTAGCTCAAGTAGAAAACAAAGGCAAAGGAAGGGATCTTCAAGATCCTTTGTAATTTTCCCAGATTTTCACAGCAGGAAAGCATGGATTCCCTATTCACTGATTACCTTTTTGAAAGTTGTGTTCTGCTATGCTATTTCAATGTTATACATCTTTGAAACACAAGCATCAAAGGTAGCATGTATCTGACTAGTTCTAAACATAGTCTATCATTTATTATATAACCTGCAGGAAGGTTTTGGAATGGATGTTCTTTAGCTTTTAATACAAAATTAATTACACTTGAAAATAATGCTACTTTTAGACTTTGAAAGTTATTTTCAATGTCTTAAAATATGTGCTTATAGTAATTTGCAGTTTGTCTCACCGGCAAAAGTGTCTGTGCAAGATATATTTGTGGGAAAAATAGAGAGGAATGGAACTGCTGGGAAAACAAGAGTGCCTTGGGGGAAGAAGGGTCATGTAGATATAATTGCTGAGTATCATCCCTTAGGTCTCATTTATTTATTTTCCTATAAAATACATAAGAGGCTTTAGAGAGGAGAGAAAACACAGCTGAGAGTAGAGAAACTAAGCAGATCTAAAGTTTAAAGTGTAGTCGATAAGAATGAACAAACCCCTTAAGCTTTCTGCCTTGTCAAACAATGATCCAATGATCCTGACCCTCTTCACAGGTCTCTTGTGACTAGATCAGTTCTGTGAGATGCCTAATTAGTTCAGGAGTGCTGGAAATGGCATGTACTACATTTGTATTACATTCAAAGGAACTACTCATTTTTATAAAACGCTTAATGGATTCAATTGAATAATTAAATTGGGTTACTACACAGCAAAAATCAAGTTCCAGCAAAATATTTATTCCACTAACCAATTATTAAGTTTTATTTTCCCATTAAATATTACATAATAAAACACAGACAACAAATGCAACCTAGATAGTTAAAATATTGAATCTAGTAATGTTATCAAATTCTGAAGATTGGCAAACAAATATAGTTTTTAATTATATATTCATTTACCTCGAGGTTGATGCGAGGACAGAATCTGAAAATGCATTGGAAAACTTGTGAAATTATATTCTGTTCTACAAATGTTAAGATATTGTTACTTATAAATATATATTTAAGCTGGTTTGAATTATTTGTCTAATGATTGTATCTTATTTTTGCACCACAAAATAACCAAAAATCTCTAACAGACTTTGCAATAATGCAGTTTTCAAAATTTGTATCAGTAGGCTGCTTAATTGTTAATTATGTTGTGAAACTCAACAAATTCACTGGTCATAATAAATATTCAAAATCCATGCTGTTTGCTTAACAAGTTAAGAGTAGTGTTTCAGCTTAATAGGCTTATCTATTGTTTCCCACTGGGAAGGCACAATGATAGTAAGTTAAGAGAACAATAATCGCTGAACATAATGAAATTACAGTTTTATAACAATTAGAAGCACACAGATACATATACAAGACATAATGTAATATATCAAATGGTGATAGAGTAGAATTAACGTTAATTTAAAAAATAAAGTCCATCACTCCATTGGGAGTTTGAGGAAAGTCAATTGATGGCATTCCTGTTTTCTTCACTTACATTAAAAACCTGGTAAGAAAAAAAAGTGATTTTGGCAGATGAAAATCAAAACAGAATCTTTATCATCAATAAAGCTGATACTAGATCACGTAAGTTAGGTGTGCCCCAACAGTGAACTTCTTAACACTAAACTTCTATGTTAGATAGGCCTATCCACTGGGTCAAAAGAAGTTCTAACCATCACAAGCCATCCCATAATGGAGACCTAAGCTGTTAAAATTTGAAGCGTGGAGGTGCAGAGTAGAAGCCATGCTTTCTGCGGCCAACTGGCTTCTAACAGGAAGGAAAGGATTGCTGGTACAGATAGTCATTACTAGTTCCTGAATAAGAGTTCACCAATTTGATTAGTTGCTCCACCTCTCCATGGAGAAGAGAGTGAAGAGGCAGGGTGTGTAAGACAGAGTTATCTTACAGTTGGAGTAGTACAGCTCTGTGATTATATCTAGGGATACTCAGAAAGCTGGTGCTGATCCTTGGCCAAGATAAAGATGCAGTGTGTTAGCTAGTGATTTATGATTCACTATATACAGTTCAAAACACTGAAGCCATACAGGGATAGGTTTTCTACATTGTTTAGAGATATATAGATGGATGGCTTACCTGGTTTAACCAATTACACAACTTAGGTTGGCTACATGACCAATAGCATACAAAAGATACTACTGGAGAGTTTTGCTCAGATTCCCATTAAACCAAGATTTCTCACACGTATCTTGATGGTTCAGAATCAAATGATGAAATGTGTCCTTTGCAATGGAAGAAAGACTCCAGTGTGCTGCATCTGGAAGACTTTTGGACCCCTCATGTTTGTCTGTGCATTCTTTCTGTGACTGTGGAATATCCATTACCTTTTTATTTATTTATTATTATATTTTAGATGAAGGTTTACAGAGCAAATTAGTTTCTTATTAAACAATTAATATACCTATTGTTTTGTGACATTGGTTGCCAACCCCATGACATGTCAACACTCTCCCCTTCTCGACCTTGGGTTCGCCATTACCAGGTTTCCTGTCCCCTCCTGCCTTCTTGTCCTTGCCCCTGGGCTGGTGTGCCCATTTAGTCTACCTAAAATGTAGAATCATTCTTACTTTCTTCTTTTTTCCTCATGCATTGCAACCAATTCATTAGTAAGTCCTATGCACTCTACTCCAAAAAGATATCCATCAGATACCCCTTCTTTCCATATGTCAGCATGCAGCATGTACATTTCTTAATAGCTACCTAACAGGTCTCCCTGCTTGCTCTCTTTGCCCTAATAATATCTCTACATTTAAAAAAAAAAAAAAAAACATAGTCATTGAGTTGATTCCAACTCATAGTGACTCTACATAGAAACCCAAAAATGCCCAGAGTGTCGTTTGTAATTTGTAAATTAGATCATATCACAACTCTGCCTGAAATGCTCCAAAAGTTTCCCTTTGCGTATAGACTTAAGTCCAAATGTTTTATTATGGCCCAAAATCACTATGTGACTGCTGTCTGCTGACTTTCCTGAACTAATCTACTCTTCTCCAGTGGTTCTTTATGCTCTTGCTTCCTGAACCTTCTGATTGTTTCTTAACCAGAGCTTTTGGCCCTACTGTTTACTCATTTGAATGTGGTCTTGTCATTTCTGCAGGTCTTACTCTATTACTCTTTCATCCAGATCTCTGTCAAATGGACCTCCCCAGTAAGACCTAGTCTGGCCACCCAATCTAAGTTATCACCCCCCACCCCAGTCATATGGTCATATGGTTTTATTCTCTTACTAGCACTTATAAATTCCTGCAATTTTCTTATCATACACTTTTGTTATGTCTCCCCCCCAAAAAAATTAAGTTCAACGAGATCAGAAATCTTATCTAACTTGTTCACAACTATAATCCAGCATCTAAAATAAACTTTGATCCATAGTAGTTATTGATTTTGCTTAATCTAGATGAATGAACACTCTGACTTCAGTCCTCAACAAGAGGACTGAAGAAATTATGGTCAGAAGAAAGCGACTGCACACTACCCTGAGAATGAAGAAGATAGAACATTCTCCCTTCAAGCAGGAAGGAAATATTAAAGATAGAATTTTGCTTTGGAGGATGGCATCTGACAGAGTATTCAGGAGGACAGGAACTGAAGCATGTGCCCTGGCTTCCCTTCCTGCACAGAAACTCTGAAGCCTCAGGAGCTAGGAGAACCTAGATACACTTGAGGATTGTTTCTCACTTAAAAGGACACGAAAATGGAAAATTTCAAGCATTTTAGGGAAGGGTAGAGTCTTCTGTTGCATCCCAGATGTCAGGAGGCAAACAATGGGATTCCCAGTAGACCAGAGGGCCACACTGTAGAGCTTGCAGAGCTGAATCCAATAGTGACAGAAGTCAGAGTAGGTGAGATTACTAAGAACTGGAGCCAACAGAGAAGAAATCATGAATTTTATCAGATACAGACTTCAGCAGTTCATGTCAGCATCTTACCCAAAAGAAGGCAGGGCCATCCACAGATCAGCACTAGACACTCAAGAATAAGAGAAGACCAATCATTCCTTATCAGAGACTAGGGAAAGACCCTAAAATAATCACAGAGACTCAAGGCCTCTTTTAACCATTGTCATGAGAATACATAAATTTCAGCTGCAAACACCACTTTACCTTCCCGGTAGCAACAATCCTGTGTTCAGATTATCAGTCAAACTCATGAGCTGCAATAGACTTCTCATCGCACTAACTGTACATATAAGAAATTAGGTAAGATAAGTAACAACACATACTATACAGCAATTATGTAGAAACTGCATGAGAATATTTCAAAAACATTCTGTCCTTGGGGTAGGCATGGTCACAAGAGAGGACGATAAATGGGTGTGTTCATCCTTAGCTTAGGGAAGTCATCAGCTCTAGGCTTCTTTCAGCTTTTACTCTTAACTAGTACACTCGAGATACACGCTAGCTTCTATCGGCTGGTATAGCTACATCTCATCAAGACTAGTTAATCATTGATCAATATTCAGTCTTGATAATGAAGTAGAGGTGCTTACTCCGTTACTTAGTTCTTGATTCTCTTTTGCCTTGGATCTTGTATCCTCCTATATATTTCTAAATATTACAAAGATAATTTGAATAAAGGTCTTTTTGCATTCTAGAGGATAAAGGAAAGGTAAAAGAACCAAATGAGAACCCTTCTCTTCCAGTTCACCTCCTGATCATTGCCAATATTCACTTTGTTAATATTTCTCAACACTTCCTTAAAATTTTTATTATAGAAACTTCTACAATATTTAATGCACAATAATAGAAATACAAGAATATTAACAATCACCAACACCTGTCTCAGGCAATAAAGTATTAAAATTTCCCTCATAAAATATATTTACTATGAGCATACGTGCTTGCCTCATTCTTCTTCATATAGTCCAGTGTCTTGGATTATTTGCCCAGCATACAGACTGAATAGGCATGGTGAAAGGATACAACCCTGATGCACACTTTTCCTAACTTTAAACTGCACAGTATTCCCTTGTTCTATTCGATTGACTGCCTTGTGATCTATGTACAGGTTCCTCATGAGCACAATTAAGTGTTCTGGAATTCCCATTCTTTGCAATGTTATCCATAATTTGTTATGATACACACAGTCGAAGGCCTTTGCATAGTCAATAAAACACAGGTAAACATCTTTCTGGTATTCTCTGCTTTTAGCCAGGATCCATCTGACATCCGCTATGATATCCCTGATTCCACATCCTCTTCTGAATCTGGCTTGAATTTCTGGCAGTTCTCTGTCGATATACTGCTGCAGCCACTTTGGAATGATCTTCAGCAAAATTTTACTTGTGATATTAATGATATTGTTTGATAATTTACGATTGGATCACTTTCTTGGAAATAGGCGTAAATATGAATCTCTTCTAGTCAGTTGGCCAAGTAGCTGTCTTCCAAATTTCTTAGCATAGACGAGTGAGCACTTCCGGCACTGCATCCATTTGTTGAAACATCTCAATTGGTATTCCATCAATTCCTGAAGCTTTGTTTTTTGACAATGCCTTTAGTGCAGCTTGGACCTCTTCCTTCCGTACCATCAGTTCCTGACCATATGCTACTTCGTGAAATGGTTGAACGTCGACCAATTCTTTTTGGTATAGTGATTCTTTGTATTCCTTCCATCTTCTTTTGATGCTTTCTGTGTCATTCAATCATTTAATTAAGAACGGGGCATCAGAATTGGAGGAAGACTCATTAACAACCCGTGTTATACAGGTGACACAACATTGCTTGCTGAAAGTGAAGAGGACTTGAAGCACTTACTGATGAAGATCAAAGACCACAGCCTTCATTACGGATTACGCCTCAACACAAAGAAAAGAAAAATCCTCACAACTGAACCAATAAGCAACATCATGATAAACGGAGAAAAGACTGAAGTTGCCAAGAATTTCATTTTACTTGGATCCACAATCAATACCCATGGAAGCGGCAGTCAAGAAATCAAGACGCGTTGCACTGGGCAAATCTGCTGCAAAAGACCTCTTTAAAGTGTGAAAAAGGAAAGATGTCACCTTGAAGATAGGTGCACCTGACACAAGTGATGGTGTTTTCAATGGCCTCGTATGCATGTGAAAGCCAGATGATGAATAAGGAAGACTGAAGAAGAATCGATGCCTTTGAATTATAGTGTCAGAAAAGAATATTGATTATAGCATGTACTGTCAAAAGAACAAACAAGTCTGTCTTGGAAGAAGTACAACCAGAATGCTCCTTAGAAGCAAGTATGGAGAGACGACGCCTCACATACTTTGAACATGTTATCAGGAAGGACCAGTTTTTGGTGAAGAACGTCATGCTTGGTAAAGTGGAAGGTCAGTGAAAAACAGGAAGACCTTCAATGAGATGGACTGACACACTGGCTGCAACAATGGACTCGGGCATCACAACGACTGTGAGGATGGCACAGGACCAAGCAGTGTTTCGTTCTGTTGTACATAGGGTTGCTATGAGTCAGAACCAACTCGATGGCACCTAACAACATACATGCTTAAATTTTTCTAATATTCCTTTACCAATTAGGCTATTCTCCCCTTTTATCCCAATTTTGTGTGTTTTATAGGTGTTAATAGAGGTATTATTAAAAAAAAAACAAACAAAACCTAAATTTATTTTTTTTTTCCTGTAGCCAATCAGTCTCCATGGATATCATATCAATTGAGGTTTTAGAACAATTTGCAAAATATTTCTCATCCTAGGAATATCCTATATGTAAGTTTTATTTTAACTACCTCTCTAAGTAAAGTTACAATGTCTTTTCTATGCCACATAGCTTTGGGAATCTTATCCAAAGCTATCATTTTAGCAATCAATTGTTAAGCAACAAATAATCCAAAATCCTAGATTGCTTAGATAGCCACTTTTCTCTTTTTTAATCATTCCTAGTTCTATCGATTCACTGGACTATTCTGGGAATTTGTTCTACTGGGTTCACTTGGAATGTCTCAAGCAGTTTGCAGTCAGAGGGCAGATGATACTGGAGTATCTGGAGGCTCAACTGTGATGAAGGAACTATTAGATCTCTACCCGTTCATGTAATCTCAGGACCGCTCCTCTCTAAGTGACTTCTCCACATGGTCTCCCCATGAAATGTCTCCATCCGAATAGTTATGTTTCCTACCGATTGTGTCAGAGCTTCCAAAAGTGAGCACTCCAAGAGGGAGGAAGCAGAATCTGCCTGTATTTTTGAAGTCTAGACACGTGCCTTGTGCAGTGGCTTTCTCCATAGTCTATTGGCCAGTCCAGATTCAACATGGGAGAGGACTATAGGAGCGCTAAAAACTGTCAGGTATGGTACACAGGGGAATCTTAAAGGCTAGATACAATGGTCATATTAGATGATTTCTACTGGCATTCTGCACATCTTTAACCACACTGGCAACTTCAACTATTGACAAAGGAATATGTCATCATTTCATTCAACATTATATACCTTGAACGCTATGTGCATAATCACTTCACATAACCAAGTAGCTACCTCCAGAGGTGAGATCGGGTTATCTGACTTTGCATTACAAATGCTTTCTGAGCTAGCAACTGGTGGACATCAACCTGGCCCATTTTAATTCTTCCTCAGAATTCCTACAAGGATTTTCATAGTTTCATTGCCCATATAAGGGTATTCTTAAGTGTTCATTGATCTAGAATCAATATTCCAAACTATAAAACAAGGTCAAAGCTCAGGAGTCCGTAGATATCCAAATATTAACTTAGAAGTGAGAGGTAAGTTCTTCCTTCAATGTCACATATACTCTCCCCATTTCTGCCTATTTTACAGATTTACCTTGGACTTCTTCAACTTAAGTTCTACTTTCTACTGGGAAAATGGCAGATTTTCAAATGCCATTGTATCATTTAATTTGGAAACTCCATCAGTCAACAAGGTAGTTTGTTTCATTTTAGCACAGAGAAAACCTAGGGTTTATAGTATTCATTAACAGAAACTAGCCATTTTAGGGGGATTCTATTTTCTGTTGCAAAGCAATATTGTGACCTGCTCATTGTTATAGCATTCTAGTAGTGTGTTCCTATAAATATTATTTCCATGTTATCAGTGAACTCTGTTAAACTACCCCATCTGATTGTAATATCTCTCAAATATACCTGTGACAGAATTGGCTGTATGAACCTGAACAAGGTTTTGTTTTATCTCTTTTAAATTTCAGACTATTGTTTTTTGAGTGTGAATGTAGATGCAATGGAAGATGAGATAACAATAATTATATAATTATAGAGAGAATTAAATAATTTAATGTTAAGTGTCTGGTATATCATGGACAATTCCTTAACCTTCCACTAAACTTTCTGGATGAACTGAAAAACCTATCCTTCTGCTATTTTTTTATTTGTCCCGATTTTCTTCCAAATCAAATTATTTCTTTATTTATGTCCTTGGTGTATGCATACCATTACTAAATACACAGCTAGTTGGTACAATAAATATTTTCATCTCAGGTCGGAATAGAAAATATATTTATAAAGATTATTAAATCTAATTTACATTCCATAAGAGCTGAAACAAACTCTTTCTCTGGTCTTCATACACACATTAGCATTTTATCCATTAAATTGGCAGAGAATGTTCTGTTAGCAAAAGTAGGGAGCTAAAAATTATGAAAAACACTAGAAAGGTGAGGTGTGACAAAAATTGGGGATGGAAAACTTAGGGACATTGAAGTTTGTTTTGTTGGTGTGTAGCTTTCTTGGCTGTGAATATAACTGACTCTAATTGAAGCAGAATTATTCTGACAACCAAGAATTGCCCCAATGGCTACTTCTATATATCATAAGCTCCTAGAATAGCATCCCAAATAGAAATAGATTTTTTATTTTTACTCTAGAACTTTTGCTGAGTTTTCAGATGCATTTTGTTATTCCCAATATCTCTGATGTGTTATAGCTTATTACTAGGAATAATTTCATTTTTACTATTATTATTTTATATTATTTATCTGCCTTACTGAAAAATTACAGTATCTGGGCACATCTTTGTTACTTATAAAGATTATTATCATCGTGCAAACAATAAATTGCATTCGTAGCACTAAAATCAACCTTATTTTTTGAAGGTATGGTTTCTTTATTCCTCTAAAGGGGACAATATTTCATGAATAATGAAGTGTAAATCTCATTTGGTTCATAGTTTCAGATGTAAAGAGATGTGAAGATACAAAAAGTGAGACTAACAACAGGAAGTTCTAGTGTATCTTTTCATCTTTTAGCTGTTAAAAACATGGAAGTTCTTACTGAACACAATGTCTAATTATAGTTCTGGTTGCCAAGAAAAGTTACTGGCTCTGTTAAAAAGATAATTAACAGCTACTTTACAATTCAAATCTAATGTTCAGTTACCTTGTGAAATCAAAATGAATGTTAATCTGACCTTATGTTTCAGAAAGGCACTATACGTTTTTAACGCTTTTAGAAAAATTTGTGTCACTGAGGGTGACAAATACTTTCACATCTTCAAAATGGTTGCACATAAAACAAGCACTTCAACTAAACACTAAGAAAAATTAACAACTGTAGAATCTGTCTCTCTGAAGCACTTAACCTTTCTACATGTTTCAGATGTTTATTTACTCTACATTTCCAACTTGAATGTATGTATGAGTGAGAATCCAGACAGAAAAGAGATGGCACACTCAAATTGGGCAACTCAACATAATTTATTAAAGGTGGTATTCACCAGTGTGAATTGGCAAAACCAGCCACGGATAGTGCAGCTCTTTGGGCTGGCAAAAGCTGGGAAACTTTACTACCTGTAGCTTAAAAGGACAAGGGGAGAAAGCATTTACCAGAACCAGAGATTGAGAGCTCTTTGAAAAGGGCCACCTAACAGGGATATGACATTCAGTAAATATGAAGTACCTAGAATAGACAAATGTATAGAGATTAGAGTTTAATAATGGTTACCATGGGTGGGATGGACAAAGGAAAGAGGAATCATTGTTTAGGTAGCATTGACTTTTTGTTTATGGGGATGGATAATTTGGCAATGGATACTGGTGATGGCTGCACAAAATGATTTTTGAAATTGGTTTTATTGATCGTACACATGAAAAATGTTGAATTGGCAAACATGTTATCTGTATTTTTACAACAATTAAAAAGAGAGAGAGAGATGCATTCAATTTCTTCTGACCTGGCAGAGAGAAAATCAAAGTAATACATTTGTTGACTTCACTCACCATTGAAAGTCAATCTCCAGGTGATGTTCCGCTTAGGGCAAACCCATTCAGAAGCTCACAGATGGATGCAATGCATAGATGTTAGCCATTGGGTGCACAGAGCAGAGTTAGGGAAGGTAAAGAATGGACCTAAGGGAGAAAAAAGAAAACACACAGAGCAATATATAGTCAATTTGGAAACAACTTCCAAGTGACATATTGCAGTATAGCATTTCCTGCAGTATCATAATCCTCCAAATTTTAAAGAATTACTTCAAAACAGCCCTGGATTATTTATGTGAGAAACATTTTTTTCTATACCATTTTAAAATAAAATTTACAGATATTGCCTCTTCTAATATCCAAAACTGCTGAAAAGTCATTGGTATTATTAGCACACAGTGGCTCAGAAAATTTAAGTATGTTGCCCTAGGTCATACATTTAAGAAACGAATGAAAAAAAAAATGAATGAAAGGGCAAAAGATTTAAGATGAAGATGAAGATGAACCTTGGCCATATTGCTATTATGTCCCAGGCATTGTTTTAAACCCTTTAAACTTACGAACTCATTCAATCTGCGAACCAAAACCAGTTGCTGTTGAGTTGATTCTGACTCACGGTGACCTCATGTGTATCAGAGTAGTACTGTGATCCATAGGGTTTTCAAAGACTGATTTTTCAGAAGTAGATTGCCAGGCCTTTTTTCTGAGGCACCTCAGGGTGGATTTGAACCTCCAATGTGCTCCACTGCTAACCAAAAGACTACTGGTTTTAGTCCAGGAAACATGATGTGAATTGCATATTATTATTGTATCCCTCTTTCACAGATTATTAAACACAATCAGAGAGACAGAGTAAGTATCTTGCCCAAGGTCACACTACTAGGGTCAGGATTCATCCTTAGTCCATTTGTTGTCAACACTGACATCATTAGATCAAAATTTTCAGCAGGCTTATACAGTTGTTGAGTGAATTAACCAAGAAGTAAACAACATCACAGAAATAAATATTACGCTTACTTTCAAATGTTGTTGGTAAAATAAACAGAAGAATAGATATATACCAGTACGGTGTGAATGGAATTTTTATAAATTGAATGTATATTAAATTTTATACATCCGATCAAGGGATCTTTTAGAGATAATGTCAATAAAATAGAGTTTTGTCACAAGATAATGATCTCCTGCTGTTACAGAACCGTGAACATGAAGCCAAGTTGTTTATTTTCAAAGCTGGAAAAATCAATCCAGAAATTGTGTTCTATAACAGTGATTTTAGTTCTATTATACAAAATGATGCTTGTTGATTTAATAATTTTGCCTGATGGATGTTTGAGAGGGAAAATGACAGATGTTCCCTGCACCATTGTGAGCCAGAGGCATTCTGACGGGCTTAGAAAATATACCTGTTGTATGTTTTGCCTTATCAGAAACAGTTATCCATAAAAGTGATGAGGTTGTTCCCCTGTTGTAATCTGCACCTTTCTGAATGAAATGATTTATGACCTGTTAAGTGTGCTGTGATTTTTAACTTTAACCAGGGAATAGTGGTCAACCATGCAGCCATAAGGTCTAAGAGAGCAGGATATATACAGTATTTAAAAATGTGAACTGACAGCAAAATAACTACAAAAAAGTCTATTGCACTTGGTAATGGTCATGACTCAACTTTCATTTTCACTCCAGATGGGATTGTAGTAATTGTTTACATGGTTCCCAAATAGTAAAACATTTCAAAGTTTCACATAGCCTAGAGTGTACGGAAAGCCAGCTAACTCTCAGTGAGACATAATAATACATTAAATAATGGTTTATATTTTTAATATTTGTTATTGTTTTTAAAGCATTTTCTCTATATTTATCCATTATTCATTTCATGGTCACAACCACCCAGAGAGTTAGATAGGTCTGTACTGATTAAATGAGTAAACTGGGGGAAAAAAATCAAAGGGGTGAAAAGAGAAAATTAATAAAGGAGTTAGGTCTTCTGATTCTCACTCCGTATACTTGCACCCAATTTTACCAGAAACCCCTTCTTTTTTGCAAGACTATTCGCTTAAAGCTTGCCATAGATTTCTGTTTTCTGAACAACTAAGTTCTTCCCTATAATCAAAAAATGTGACTTCAGATGCATTTCAAAGCTAAGGTTCAGAACTGATTTATTTGGCAACTGCTGACAATTTTCAAATACCTAGAAGTCAACATTTTATAAAACTAAATACCTTCCTTATTAAGTAGTCAAGAATTAATAATCAAGTTATAATAATTTGTTTGTAAATTGAATTTTAAAAAGTCATTCTTAGCTTTAAAGGCTAAACAGTATCTCTTTAAGAGGTGCCCAATAAGTAACATACCCCCTCCCCACTCAGCTTCCACACGACTGAGGAATAGAGCCAGAGAGCTGATGGATGGAAACCAAATATTCACTGATGAGGCTAATGTTGTAGTGTGTGGTTTATACATGGAAGAAAGTTGTCTTCCTGACACTAAACTCCAGAATTAGATGTATCCATCCAGTAGGAATATCTGGGTGGCGCAAACGGTTAAGAGCTTGCCTACTAACTAAAACATTGGTGGTTTGAACCCTCCCAAAGACACCTCAGAAGAAAGGCCTGGCAAACTACTTCTGAAAGATCACAGCCACTGAAAACCTTATGAAGCACAGTTCTACTCTGAATCACATGGAATACCCATGAGTTGGAAATGACTAGACAGAAACTGTTATTTTGTGTTTTTTTTTTTAACCCACTGTATTACAGCAGTACAGGAACAAGACAGACTACAACAAATGAGAATTACATCCTTTAAGATTTAAGGGATAGATGAACAGAGGAGAATGGGGGCTCCCTTTCAGTAATTTGCTCCCAAGAGAAAAGGAAAAAAAAAAGGCTATCCTACAAATGGTTTTGCCTCTCTTTCCAAACTCACCAAAGATACAATTCATTTCACATTCTCTCAGACAGAGTAAACAAGCGAGGCATAGAGAGGCCACAATTGCTATGTTGTTGGAGTTCCCTTTCAAGTAAGGAAACATCATTTCTCATTATCCATCCCTACTCTAGCCGTGTACTCCTCTGTTAGTATTTTCTTTGCCAGGAAAAGTTACTCAAACTTCTTCAGCCTTAACACAGGGGACATGATTTGCTGCATAACAAACGATTCCAAAACTTAGTGGCTTAAAACAACAATTTACTATTTCTCACCATTCTCTGTGTTGACTGGGCAGATCTGCTCCAGGTCATTCATCCTGGAAGGACTTGGCTGGAAGGTCAGGAAAGGCCTTTTTCACATCTCTGGGGACTTAGTGCTGACTGTTGACAGGGATGCGTCTGCTGCCCTTCATGAAGTCTGTCTCTCAACATGGGCCTCTCAACATGATCTCTCTCTCCAGTGGAAAAGCCTGGACTTCTTCACCACATGGCAACTAGATTTCAAGAGAGCAAATTAGAAGTTGCCAGGTCTTTTAAGGGTTAAACCTGGAACTTGCACAATGTCATTTCTTCCACATGCCATTGGTCAAGGTAAGTCAAAGATTCAAATGGAGGGGAAATTTGCCCCACCTCTTCATGGGAACCCTGGTGCCATAGTGGTTAAGAGCTATGGTTGCTAACCAAAAGGTTGGCAGTCTGAATCCACCAGGCACTCCTTGGAAACCGTATAGGGCAGTTCTGCTCTGTCCTATAGGGTCGGTATGAGTTGGGATTGACTTGATGGCAACGGGTTTGTTTTTGATCTTCTTGGGAAGATACACATACAGAGGAGGCAGGAATGGATGGAAGTCAAATTTACAGACAAACTATTAAAAACCCCAAAGGAATTTTCTCCATGGTTCCCTTTTTATGCCTAATCCCTTTCCCATCCCACCCAGAAGACATCCATCTCATAAACAACACATTGCTTCTGATCCTTCTGCCTCCCAAGCTTCTCTTCCCTGCCTCCTGGGCTTTATCCAGTATTCTAAATTGATTTCATGTATTCTGTGGAGTTGGTTAGTTAATGCCAGATCCTTGAGTACAAAGGACCACTCTTTCGTGACAACTCTTTAATCTCTGTTCCTCATCTAGTGGGTATGGCCCTCCATCCCAGATTTCAGCATATTTTTCACCTTTAGCTGAAAACTCTCAATATAATTTTTTAGAAAAACCAATCAAAAATATGTATTGAAATCCATCATATAATCTCTTCAGGTAATACTTACAAGTGAACAAATTTTGTGTGTTTTAGGAACAAATTCATTGGGAGCTAGTCTGAAACTCTACAATTTTATTATTCTCAGTTCATAAGATAGTACTGTGATCACTTTAACCTCCTTAATATATGCAGTTACCCTGAATTATTTCATTAATGAATTCAAGTTGGCAGTCATTAAGTAAATAGAATTCTGGTGCTTAGACCTGAAGTCAAAACTTACTTGAAAGCAGCATCTGTGCATGCCACACAGAAAGATGGCTTACGAAAAAGTTGACATCTACATTGAGATCCTGTGACAGGTATTATTTTTCAATCTGTCTTCATAACTCTGAACTCCACAACTGCTTTCAGTTTTTAAGAAAATTAAGAGTGAATTGGCACAAAGAAAGCAAAGCCCCTGCAGGCAAAACAACAAAAACAGCAACAACAACTGCAAACAAACATTGAAAACTCCTATAGTTACATTTTCCTTGCATATTGAATTAATAATAGGCTGCGTGGAGAATATGATCCATGATTTGACAGTAATGCTGTGCATGCTGTTTCCAGTAAAGTAAGAATCCAGCACACTCTATTGGGAAGAAAATGCTGAAGTGAACAGCTTTGAGTTCTGCTGCTGCCTGGCCCTCTGATACCTGTCCCAGATTCCTGATGCTAAATCATTTCTTCTCTATCTTTAAGGATTTCAAAATGCTACCTCTAATCTCTAGCTTGGAACTTGATATCACTGTCCTCATCATCAACAACATCAGTGACTTGTGCAATGCAAAAATTTAGGACACAATGTCCTCTGCTTTATTACTAACCATCATGAGTTTAGAGAAAGTCCAAGCTCCTCAGCATAGCATAGGGGGCTACTATGATCTGCTCTCTACTTTTCTCTTTGGGCTTATATTTAGCACTCTCTAGCACTGCTCAATGGAAAGACTCCCTGGGTGGTACAAACAGTTAAGCGCTTCACTACGAGCTGAAAAGTTGATGGTTTGAACCCACTCAGAGGTGCCTTGGGAGACAAGCCCAGCAATTTGCTTCTGAAAGGTCACAGCCTTGAAAACCCTATGGAGCAGTTCTACTCTGTACACATGGGGTCGCCATGAATCAGAATTAACTTGAGGGCAACTAACAACAATAAACAACCATTGCCCAAACTATGCCCCAGATTGTCAAACAAATAGCACTATAATATTTTCTGGTTATATATCACATCCTTTGTGCTAATATCTTCTTTTCCTTTAGAGATGTTTACAGGCCAATTAAAAAAAACAAAGATTTCCTTGTGCCTCCCTGACTCACTAACTGTCCCTAACTGTGATCTCTCCAAGTCTGTCTAAGGTTTTTCTTAAATGTACTCTTCTATCCATTTATATTACAGCATTTTCAATACACACACTGTATTGAAATAACCTGTTTAATATTTTGAACTGGGAACAATGTTTCACCTTCTCAGACTTTCCACTTGTCAGAAGACTTGTTTGTTTTTCCTTCAATAACCCATGCCTACATCCTGTTTTTATGTGTGTTTGAGTTGAGGCCATTTTGTACATGTCCCTGAATCTATAGCTCATTCCATGATCAATGAGAGTTTTTAGTAAGGAATTTTAGAAATTGTTTTGAGCTAATATATGAGACGTAAGGCTCACAAGCTGGCAGCTGCCTTTTTTTTCCCCCCCATATAGAGCAGGGTTTGGTAGACTATGGTCTGTGATCCAAATCTGGCCCATTGCCTGTTTTTGCACAGTCCATGAACTAGAATGGTTTTACATTTGTAAATTGTTGCAAAAAAAATCAAAAGAAGAAAAATGTTTCATGACATATGAAAATTATATGAAAGTTAGATTGCAATGGCAATAAATAAAGTTGTACTGGGAAAAGCCCACACTCATTCATTTATATATTTTCCATGGCTGCTTTTAAGCAACCTCAAAATGACTGAGTAGTTGTGACACAGACCATATGAACCACCAAAAACCAAAACCAAATCCATTGCTGTGGAGTTGATTTCTGACTCATAGCGACCCTATAGGACACAGTAGAACTGCCCCATAGGGTTTCCAAGGAGCTGCTGGTGGATTTGAGCTGCTGACCTTTAGCGGCCAAGCTCTTAACCACTGTGCTACCAGGGCTCATTTTTCACTATCTGTCCCTTTTCAGAAAAAGTTTGATGAATCTGTTATGGATTGAATTGTGCCCCTCAAAATGTATGTTGAAAACTTAATCCCTAAACCTATGGATATAATCCCAATTGAGAACAGGGTTTTCTTTGCTATGTTAATGAGGTCGTATCAGTGTTGTTGTTGTTAGGTGCCGTCCAGTCAGTTTCAACTCACAGAGACACCACGTACAACAGAATGAAACACTGCCCAGTCCTGTGCCATCCTCAAGCGTTCCTATGTTTGAGCCCATTGTTGAAGCCACTGTGTCAGTCCATCTAGTTGAGGGTCTTCATCTTTTTCACTGACCTCCTACTTTACCAAGCATGATGTCCTTCTTCAAGGACTGGCCCCTCCTGATACTATGCCCAAAGTATGTGAGACATTAATTGTCTTACGCTAATTGATTTTGAGATATAAAAAGACCTCGTCTTTGTCGATTAAGTGCTGCCACTTGGTCCCTACCACCACAAGACCCAGTCAGCCCCATTGTATTTAGGTGCCTTAATTCAGTTAAGGCAGTTCCGACTGTCAAATCTGACTTACATAAAATAGCAATCAGAGCAGTCTTCAAGGATGCTGGGGCTCCCTGCACAAATTTGTTCCTCACTCTTGTGGCAAAAGCGTGTCCTCTGGGCACTCCATGTGTGGGACTGTGGGTCTAACCTGATAAATCCACTGTAGCATGCCAATTTCCCTAAGCCTTTGGATACCTTCTTCTACCGTATACAGGCATACTTTGTTTTATAGCGCTTCACAGATACAGCGTTTTTTACAAATTGAAGGTTTGTGGCAACCCTCCAACAAGCGAGTCTATCAGTGCCATTTTTCCAACAGCATGTGCTCACTTCATGTCTCTGTGTCACATTTTGGTAATTCTCACAATATTTCAAACTTTTTCATTATTATTATATCTGTTATGGTAATCTGTGAAGAGTGATTACTTATGTTACTATTGCAATTGTTCTGGGGTGCCACAAACAGTGGCCATATAAGATAAATCAGTAAATATTGTGTGTGTTCTGACTTCTCCACAGACTGGCTGTTCGCTTGACTGTTCCCCTGTCTCTTTCCCTCTCCTGGAGCCTCCCTATTCCCTGAGACATGATAATATTGAAATTAGCCAGTTAATAACCCTACAATGGCCTGTAAGTGTTCAAATGAAAGGAAGAGTCACACTTTTCTTACTTTAAATCAAAAGCTAGAAATGATTAAGCTTAGTGAGGAAGACATGTTGAAAGCCAAGACAGGCCAGAAGCTAGGCCTCTTGTGTCAAACAGTTAGCCAAGCTGTGAATGCAAAGGAAAAGTTCTTGAAGGAAATTTAAAGTACTACTCCAGTGAACACGAATGATAAGAAAGCAAAACAGCCTTACTGCTGATACGGAGAAAGTTTTAGTAGTATGGATAGAAGATCAAACCAGCCATAAAAAAAAAAAAAAAAAAAAAAACAAACCTGTTGCCATCAAGTCAATTCTGACTCATAGCGACCCTGTAGGACAGTGTAGAACTGATGGGTGGTGGCTGCACATGAGCTTCACTGGCCTAAAATTGAACCCTGGTTCCTGTACGGAAGGTGAGAATTCTATAACTGAACAACCAGTGCCTCATTTAAGTACATGTTAGTGACTAAATAAACACCTGTTCAATGAATAAATACAAAAACAAATATATGTTTGTTAAATTAAACTAAAAGGGATGGGAGTGGGAGGTTTAAACAGAGGAGCCTCCCTGTTCTGAATTCTCTCTAACATGTGCAATGAAGGTTTCTAAAAAATCACTCCAAATCATCCAGAACACCTCAAACAAACAAAAAACTATACACATTTTTTTTTCCTCATATTTGACAACCTGTGATGAATTCCTGGCAATAGCATCACCCTATAATGAGTCTGGGTGACAGTCTAGTTCTTACTGTGCCTTTATATGAAGTCTAAGCCTGGTTCATGCTACATTCTACATGAAATCTAAGCCACCCCTCATCCACCTTTCTCCCATATTAGGCTCTCTGGGACTTTTCAGACTTTATCATAAATATCCTGAACAAGTGGGAGTCTACACACTGCATGCAGAAATCTTTGCAAGCTTGTAGTTTGTGGATACTGAATTTTAAGGCAGCCAGTACTAGTAGCTCTTTTTATGAGAAAGAGCTATAAGCTGACCAAGAGTCAAATGATCTCCACTGGCAATAAGAGTGTTAGACGCTTGAAACCATTTCCCACTCCCATTTACAAAGGTTCGGAATTCCATGGCATACATAAACATACTTTCCACTCAGCCACAAAGCATGGTGTTGCTATCATAATACTCTGCATCCTAATGCCAAGCTATTTGAGGCTACCCAAAACAGGCAGCCATTGTATAAAGCATATGGATGATGACACCCTCAACTCTAGCCGAATTAAAATTAAAATCAGGGCCCACTGAGATTGGTGGCTGCATTGTGCGCTCTTTGCTCACTCTTCTTCAACTTTGCAAAATTTTGTCGGCATAAGCTTTGGAGCCAAAAAGACTGGGCTTTGGAATCTGGCTTAGACTACTTTGTTGTTGCTGTTGTCGTTGCTGTTGTTAGGTGCCATCGAGTTGGTTCCGACTCATAGCGACTCTATGCACAACAGAACGCAACACTGCCCAGTCCTGTGCCATCTTCACAATTGTTGTTATGCTTGAGCCCATTGTTGCAGCCACTGTGTCAATCCATCTCACTGAGGGTCTTCCTCTTTTTTGCTGCCCCTCTACTTTACCAATCATGATGTCCTTCTCCAGAGACTGATCTCTCCTGATAACATATCCAAAGTATGTGACACGTAGTCTCACCATTCTTGTTTCTAAGAAGCATTCTGGTTGTACTTCTTCCAAGACAGATTTGTTCATTCTTTTGGCAGTCCATGGTCTCTTCAATATTCTTTACCAACACTACAATTCTTCCCAGTCTGTCTTGGTCTGGAAGCTCAGCTGAAACCTGTCCGCCATGGGTGACCCTGCTGGTATTTGAATACTGGTGGCATAACTTCCAGCATCACAGCAACTCACAAGCCCCCACAGTACCACAAACTGACAGACGCATGGGGGTAGACTCTTTTAGCCATGCAAATTTGGAAAAATTAAATAACCCTACTTAGCCTTAATTGGCTCATCTCTCAAATGGAGATGCTAATAATATAAAAGTCATAGAATTTATTATAAACGCAGATAAAGCCGTTTTTGGTATGTAGCAATTAAAATTTGATAGATACACAAGAGTACAGTGAGCCTGAGCTCTTCGAACTGTTTATTACAAATGTTTCTAAATGTATTATTACTATATTGCATTCTTTTAATCAAAATATGATTACAAAAGCTGTAATGACGTTAGTGTTGTTTTAATTTGTGCATAGTTTTTATTGTTCTGCTAGACCCAGCCTGCAAAAAGGTAAATTCAATAAACAGGTAAAAGCGTAATGCTGGAAAGTAAGTAATGGAGACAGTATTCTGTGCCATGAGGAATAGTTTGGGAAATTGGAGATACATATTCTACTGAAGAGAAGTGGAGCAAAATAGGTGGTTTCAAATAGCATCAAATGATATGTCTACATGGCTCTGGGTGGTAGAATAAATAGGTAGAGGCTCAGGAATATAGATTCGGGATCAGTGTATAATATTCAGTGCCATCAGTGGATTGAATGTATACCCTCAATAGGTAATGAGATCCTTAACAATAGAGTGTTGACAACTACTTGACCAGGCCATTGTAGAATGGGTTCAATCAAACATCAGAGAGCTGACTGGACTATTTCACCTTTAAGTTCCATTTCGGCCCTGAAATTTGATGTCTCTATGATAACCTATATTATTATAGGGCTGTTCAAACTGATTGATATATCTATCTCTATCCATTTAAGTATGTGTCTCCCATATATCTCTGTACATATATGGTTCTCTCTGATAACCAAATCACAATAGTCAGAGACTACATCAAATGAGCATAAAAAATCCAGTATTTAAATTAAACTATCTTCTCAGACAAATTTTAGGAAGCCATGAGGAATTCTGCTATTTTCCACAAGTCAGTCCTGCTGACCACGTTTTAACTGGTTCCGTTGTCCTCACAGCACAATGCCGTGCCCTGGAAATTTGCGGAGCATTGTTGTCACATCACACTGGTTTCCCCTGAGTGCTCTTCCTCTTCTTATGTTGTCTTGCTACTAATCCGAGCTGCAATTCCACAGCCTAAACCAGATAATGGTACTAATCAGCAATGCATTTCCCCAAAACTGGCTTGTGCTTATGCTGAGTTCCTTTTCAAATGGACTTTGACACTACCTGTCCTGTCTCTTGTTAGACCTCTGCATCAGCATCAAGGAAAGATCTTCCCCTTCAGCTGCCTGTGGACAAGTCTCATTCAAAATACAAACACACACACACGCACACAACACAACACACAATCACACATGAGGAATCTAATTATCTAATCATGCAAGGGCAGAGGGCAGTCCTAGTATTGACGTACCAGTGTACATTAATCATGGAACATTTAGCACCTTCATTTACAGCCTCTAAATGTTTCTACAAGAGCAATGTGTGGGAACCTAGCCCAGTCTAGGGATTTTTTCAAATAAATTCTCCCGCAAAACTGGTAATTTTCACCTTTAGAGACAGACATTTTTTAGCAAAAATACTGAAAATCCACCAGTCCCAGGTATGTCTTTTTCATTCCTATTTTTATTTTTATTATAGTCAAAATTATTATTAAAAATTGTCTTTGTGATTAATAAATGAAAATGTAGTTTTTAATATATAAATACAAATTCAGAACACATGCTGTTGTGTAATTTGTCTATAAAGTCAAAGCTAATTCATGGTGTCAATGGCTATGCTTTCCTTCTCACATTAAGGGTTAACGTAAAAGTTCACACAGCACTACATACATATCTCGATGATTTCTTTTTTCCTCAGAGCTATTTACTTTCTTGCAGTAGCTCTGTTCCTTCTGCTCTGTCCTCCCCACATACTATCTGTCTCCTCTGCTTCATCTCACCTTCTTTCAACATTTTAAGCTTCTATGAGTAAAGTTAAAGATCATGGAAGCCATAAAATCTGGCTTGAAACCTTAGCTGATATTTTCTTTGAAAGTCTCCATAAGTAAAAATTCTTGTAATCCTTTAGTGGAGAAATCATTGAAAGACAACCTTTCTGGATCTTTTCCAACCTAGCAAAGCAAAGAACAAACTTTTCTTTCTATGCAACAGCTGATGATCAAAGTTTAAATCAAGAAAATATTCCACCCATTAGAGATTATTATGTTACACTGAGAATGTTTGGGAACTGCTTGTGCTAATAACAGAAAGTAACATATTTTAAGCATTAACAGGTTATTGCAAATGCTTTATTGTTGTATTTATGATACACCATCATACCCTTACATCTTGAAATGTTTCTAGCTCTCATTCACAAATCAGTCATCCAGAGGGAAAAAAACAACAGAATTTTATTAAGCATAAGGAAAGTTAACCTCATGTGGAAAAGCTATCTACATTATAGACACATTAATATATGTCACATTGTATGTTTTTATTTTATATAAAAAATGCATTCTAATATCAAATTCAGTGAATATATGCCACCACTGGCACCATGTTGTTGCAACAGGAAAAGAAAATAATCAAATTCAGGAAAATGATCTCTTTATCTTCATGACAGTAAATTACCAGTTGGATTAAACGTGTCATTATTTATTAAATGTTAACATAATATAAATACAGAGTGTCTAAGTAACCTGGTGTTTCTATAAGACAACTCCCACAAGTGGATGGCTTTAAAGGACAGAAACTTATTTTCTCACTATTACAGAAGCTAAAAGTCCAAATTAGGGACTCAACCATATGGAGTCCTTCTGTGAGCCTCTCTCCCAGTTCTGGTGTCTGCTGGAAATCCTTGGTGCTCCTTTGCTTGTAGGAGATCCTCCCATGTCAACTGTCTTCCCCCCGTGTGTGTCTAGTGTCCATTCTATTCTTTTTATAAGTCCGAAGTGATCAGATTTAGAACCTACCCTACTTGGTATGACCTACTTAACATAACAAACAAAACCTTATTTCCAAAGAGGATCATATTTACAGGTATAAGGGCCAAGACCATAATACATATTTTGGGGGGAATATAATTCAATCCATAAAACAGAGTATTGGAAGATACTACTTTATGCTGTTTTCTATATTTAAATCATTTAAAATGTATCTTTACCTAAAAAGTGACACTTCGTATAAAAAGTGACAATCTTATAAATATTACTTGCCTCTTATTTTACAGATTTCAGCTACTGGGTTGAACCATAGTCCAATGCTTAAGCTTAATATCAAACTTATCTTTTAATCTTCCCATTTCTCATGCCTATGCATTAAATCTATCAACCAATATTTACTGACTGGCACCATGTTGGAGCACTCAACAAGACAGATAACGATATTTCTGTGATGGACTTTTTTAGGTCTAGCATGAAAGACAATATTATACGCATAATACAAGTGTGATAAAGTTAAAAAATATATACAGAATGCTATATGAGCAACATAGGTGTTATATGAGAAGAAAGGCCTTCCTGAGGATATGACCTTTAGGCTAAACAACTGAAGGATAAGAATGGGCAAGCTATGTGGAGACTTAGAAGACAAGATTCCAGTTAGATGGAACAACTAATAAAAGGCATTAAAGTTAGACAGCCATGAGCTCAAAAGAAAAAATATACATATACTTGTGATCAAATGTAGAGAATAAAACAGGAAGTGGAAGTATGTGAATCTAAAGAGAAAGTTGGGAGCAAGAGTAGTGAAGGCCTTGAAGACTTCATCAAAGCTTATTGTCTATCCAACACCCTTCTCTCCTTTCTCCTTGAAGGTAGAATTCCAATTTTGTTGAGAAATATATATGTTCATGTGTTCAAGAAATAAAGTCCTTTCTTAATTCAAGGGATAACTTCTGTTTGGAATAAGTTAACTCTGAAGTTCTCATTTCTCTGGCCAGTGATTATGATTAGGCATATGTCTTAGGCTGGGTTCTCTAGAGAATCAAAACCAGTGAAGCACATAAATATACAGAGATTTATATCAAGGAAATGGCTCAAGCAGTTGTAGAGGCTGAAAAGCCCCAAGGCCATGGGTCAGGCTGGAGGCTTCTCCTGACTCACAGAGCTTCAGGGGCTGGCGAACCAAAGATCAGCAGGTCAGACAGCAGGCCTTTGGGTTACAGGCTGCAGAAGGCGACAAATCCCAAGACCAGCAGGTAAACTGTTAGCTCAAGTTCCAAGAACTAGAGATCAGATGAATAGGAGCCAGCCTCAGGATTCAGAGCTGGCAAAAAACAGTGAGCTTTGACAGAAAGTCCACCTATACTGGATGCAGTCTACACTCCCAAAGAAACACCCTTTCAACTGATTGGCTGTTCATAACAGATCTCATGATGAAGGTGATTAACATTATATTAGATCTCATTATGGAGGTGATTATATCATTATATAGCTGCCGAACTACACCATAACTGCCAAACCACTGAGAATCATGGCCCAGCCAGGTTGACACACAACCTTAACCATCATAACATATTACTAAATCTTCCTTAATTAGGCATGAAAGGACATCTACTGAGGATTACAGGCAAAAGATAAAACAACCAGTTGCCATCAAATGAATTCCAACTCATGACAATGCTTTGGTGTCAGAGTAAAACTGCTCCTATAGAGGCTTTTAATGACTGATTTTTCAGAAACAGATGGTCTGGGTGAACTTGAACCATTAACCTTTCTGTTAGCAGCCAAGCATGTAAACCGTTTGCACCAGTCAGAGACTCCAGGAAAAGGATTACATCACTGATAATAGAGAAACATAGAAGCAGATGCTACTCTTTTTCATTAGACTGTGTTGTGTCTCTTTCTATGAATGGAGACATTATCTACACAGGGAAGATGGCAGAGCAGAAGGATGGATCACACCTTGGAACATATCATTGTGCCTCCAAATTAATCAACATTGGAGGTGCGTTTTTGTCAACTATTTATTTTTAAAATAACAATATCATTATTTAATCTACATTTGTTGTTGTTGTTGTTAGTTGCCATCAATTCAGCTCCGACTCATGGTAACCCTACATAAAACAGAACAACACATTGCCTGTTCCTCTGCTGTCTTCATGATCATTGGTATGTTTGTGTCTATCGTTCTGGCTATTGTGTCAATCTGTCTCACTGAGGGTTTCCCTCATTTTTGATGACCCTCTACTTTACTAGACATGATGTCCTTTACCAGTGATTGGTCTTTTGGGTCTAATTTTATCTGAAGCTAAAACATACTAATGATATTACAGATTTGGAGCATTATTTTCAGTGCATTTTGAAGTAATCAAAAGATTTTAACTAAAGGAGTAGCATGGTCATATATTCATTTTGTAAAAATTTCAAAATCCATTCAACCAGGTCTTCTGGAAGTTTCTTCAAAAGGAACTAGTTGCCCTTATTGAGTTCCTTTTCACTTCACTGTACTTACACACAATATACAAGTATCAAAAGGACTTCTTGCCTCCCCACTTCAGTCTATCTAGAACATAAAAATAATCTTCCTACAGTAACTTCTAATAAGCCACCTTTCTTATCAAGAGCCTCCATAGCTCCCATTGTCTAAATGATAATGTTCTTAAAGATCTCAAGTCCTGACCTCAAACTACATTTCGAAAATTAAATCTAGAGGAAGTGTGCTAAGTATCATAGATTATAATGAAGTATTGGTTTAAAACTGTGTGTACTTGGAGCAAACTAAAATAATTATTTATTAGAGCACACTTGGAGCAACAATCATTTTAAAATTACAAAATAATACAAATATCTGGTCACTCCTTATCTAAACTGATGAATAGATTAGAAGGAAAAGCAAAAGGAAAAAATGTCTTTCAAAAGTTCCAGGAATCTTGTTTTGCATATGAAAATTGATACAGGATGACAATTGAATAAAATTAAAGTTAATTGCTATCCAACTTAATTATAGTAGTTGCCATTTTTAAAAGCCATCTTGTGCCAGGCACTATGCTAAGTATTTTATACACATTTTCTTATTTAAGCCTAACAATAAATATATATATTGTTTTTCCCTATATTATGATTTAAGAAATTTGGCCATAGAGGGACTAAGTAACTTACTCATAATCATACCAAAGAAAACTCAGACTCATTGCCGTTGAGTCGATTCCGTCTCATAGTGACCCTATAGGACAGAGTAGAACTGCCCCATAGGGTTTCCAAGGAGTGCCTGGTGGATTCGAACTGCCCACCTTTTGGTTAGCAGCCAAACTCTTAACCACTACACCACCATGGTTTCCACTTTTAACCATACAAGTACAAAAAGTTAGAACCAAAGTTCAACTAAGCATTTAACCACTAGATTGTAAGGTTACTTTTTTTTAAATTTTTCTCACCAAAATTGTCTTCCTCTCTTAGCAAATCATATGATTCTTGGGGCCTTCGGCCTCCTTTCAAAGTCTAGAGCTAGGATTCTAGATGTTGTTGTTGTCAGGTACCCTCAAGTCAATTTTGACTCATAACAACACCATAGGATAGAGTACAACTGCCCCATAGGCTGTATTCTTTAAGAGAGAAGACTGCCAGGTCTTTCTCCTGCAGAGCTACTGGATAAGTTTGAACCTCGAACCCTGAACCTTTCCATTAGCAGTCAAGTGCTTAATCATTGCACCACCAAGGCTCCCTGGGATTCTGGAAAGATTATAATAATTGCAAACTGTTACTGTGGGAATGTATATATACATATATGTGCTATGGCTTCAGATTAAAAACTTTACCAATACTATATTTGAACAACTGATATTCAGATAAATTCAGTAAACACATTTTGAGTAAACCATATGTACAAGCACTGTGACTGTGTTCTGGGACAGTGGGAAGGAGCCAGTAGAGAGGATACAAAATCTCACACCTGAACCTAAGATAAGATATTATGATGATGTGTTGGTGCTGTTGTTGTTGTTAGCTACCATCCACTTGGCCCCTGACTCATGGAGACACATGCACAGACAATGCACAGCAGAACAAAATGCTGCCTGGTCCTGTGCAATCCCCATGAGGGTTGTAGATCGAACCATTGTGATCCATAGTGTTTTCACTGGCTGATTTTCAGAAGTAATCTTCAGGCCTTTTTTCTTAGTCGGTCTTAGTCTGGAAACTCTGGTGAAAACCGTTCAGCATCGTAGCAACATGCAATCCACCACTGAAAGACTGGGATGGTGGCTATGCATGAGGTGCATTGGCCAGGAATTCAACCTGAGTATCCCACATGGATGGTGAGAAGTCTACCGCTGAACCACCAATATCTCATTATGGTAATATAGATGTCTTCTTCAGAGTGATTATATACACATTGATGTATCTGATGCAGATATAGTTCATGACCAATTTAAGCTAGAACTCAGCTTGAGAACTGTTCCCCTTGATTTTCTGCTTTGTTTTTAACTTGCTCTTGTGGATGAAGTTATGAACAGTTGAAGTAAGTCCAAAGGGATCATGTGAACAATCTTCTTAATGGCATACCTCCTCAAGGGTTTTTCATTAGAAATGGAAGACTTATTTTTAATTAGCTTATTTACCTCTAAGTCTTAGTCACATGAGTGAGAGCCTGATTTACTGGACTCACATGCACAATTTTTTATGACAAGATAAGTTTAGAAATATTGTGAACAAGTTATGGTGATGTTTTGGAAGTGAAATTTAATCCATGGTACTTTTTTAATTTGGCATGTAATCATTCTATAAACACTGATTATGTAAATATGACTTTTGATGCTATTTTTGAAGGAGAAAAAAATCAATATTTGAAAAATTCTGGAATTTAGATTGCAACATGCTTTACAATATGTATCTATCAAAGTAAAATAATCTCAAACAGACTTTCAGTAAAAGTCATACACATCCCTGGGTTTGGATAAACTGAAAGAAGCTGTTGATTTGCAGCTTTTCACAGGCAGTGCCAGAAGATTCCATCTACAAAAGAGTATATCACTAAATAAGTCAAGTATGAAAGAAGAAATTACAAGGCAAATTGGAAAATATTTTGAACTGAATTACAGTGAAAATATAACTTCCAAATTTATATGAGACAGCTAAAGTAGTGCTTACAGGAAAATATATAGCTGAAATGCTTATATTAGCAAAGTAAAAAGGATTAAAATCAATGACCTGCATTTCTGCTTTAAGCAGCTAATAAAAACAAAGGACAAATTCAACCCAAAATCAATAGAAGAAAGGAAATAAAAGTAGAAATAAATAAATACAAAACAAACTGTCAAGAAAATCATCAATGCTTAAAATTTGGAAATTTGAAATAATTAATAACATTGATAAATCCCTAGCAGGTCTGAAAATAAAAATCACAAATTACAAATAACAGGAATAAAGAGATGATGTAACTACATCATTTCATTAAAGGGTAATAAGACAATATTAGGAAAAATTTTGTGCTAATAAATTCAACAATTAAAATGAGAGACAAATTCATGAAGAACTAAACTTACACAAAATATAGAAAATTAGAAATATGATTTTAAAAAGCCTTCCCATAAAGGATAATTCAGGTTTACATGACTTCACTGGTAAATTAGAATTCACTAATCTTATACAAACTCTTTCTAAAAATAAGAGAGAAGGAATATTCCCTAACTTGTTTATTGAGGACGGTATTAAGTTGATATCAAAACCTATCAAAAACATTACAAGAAAATATCTATTCAAGCTAATAAACACAGACGCAAAAAAAATCCTTAACAAAGCATTATCTAATAAATTTAGTTTTATATAAAAAAGGAAATAAATCATGGTCAAATAAGATTTATTCCAGGAATGCAAGATTGGTTTACCACCTAAAAATCAATCAATGTAATTCACCACATTAGTAGAATAAAGAAGAGAAAACATGATCATTTCAACAGGTATAGAAAAGGTATTTGACAAAATTCAACATCTATTCATAATAAATATATATATATATAATAAACTCTCAGCACATTAAGACTAGAAGGGAATTTTCATAATCAGCTAAAAATTTCTGAATAATCTACAGCCAGTATCATATTTAATGATTACATTTTTAACACTTTGTCTGTTAGATTGGGAAAAAGACACAGACATGTACGATCTCACACTTCTTTTTGACTCTCATCCTCCCCAGCACCCTTTCTGCTTTCCTCTATGTCATTTCCATTCAACTCCCTGGTACTTAATAAAGACTTCCAGTCCCTTGTCATTTCCACATGAAATACAAATATGCTGGTACATTTATCATCTTTGCTAAGAACTTGAGGTGTTGCAAAGATATATTGTGATTAGATTTGATTTATGTGTTTCTGAAGTACTTTTGCTACCTACTTCAAACTATGCAAACTACACATCTAGTTTATGATTATACCAATAATATACCAGATAATTAAAAGAAAAATCTGAGACTTCCAGGCAACATGGCACTCTAGGCAGAAGCACCATGCTGTCCCTCCACAGCAAGGATCCGAAAAACTAAGCCAAAGAGAGAAAACAGAAATCCTGAAACCCTAAGCATCGAATGGAATAAGAAACTGACAGAGAACAGAGAGTGAGGAGAGATGAATGCACAGGTCCTCTATCAGCTAACGCAGCATGGATCTGCCATCTTGGGCTCCTATCAGAGACCAGCGAACAGGGGGTATGAGAAAGCAGCTTCACGGAGCTTCCAGCAGGAGACAGAACAACTGGTAACCAGCAATATACGCTTTCCCACCCCCGACGCTTCTTCACCCCCACTCGGCCTCCTCTGCTTCCTGGGACCACAGTCTCTTGGCCAGGAAGTACCGGTTGCTCTGACTCCACCCACCCGTACTGGCTGACTCCCTGAGTGCCATTTGTTGGCTGCTGGTGTTGCTTTTTTCTGCTTCTTTTGATTTCTTCCTTACTTCTCACCACCTTCCCCTCTTTTCTCTCAAATACCTGGCTCTGTGCACCATCTTTGCTTCTTCCTGAAAGGCTGTGAAACTCCACTCGAATGTGAAACTGCTTCCCGGTCCGTGCTGCTAGGCTGGGGGGATCCTGGGGATTTTTCATCATTTGCTTTGAATTGTTTGTTTGTTTTCTTTTTCTTTTCTCAAATTGGGAGCCCGTTCTAGCTGGGCATTACTGTGCAGCTTGGGACCTACCCCTTCAGTTTTGGCAGATGCACAGAGGGATCTCTGAGGACATTTCTTTTTTCATGGTTTGTTTTTTTTTTTTTTTTTTTTTTCCTATTTTTTGGGAGGGTTTTCTTGTTCTTTTTTTTTTAAAAAAATTTGTTTTGTTTTCTTTTCCCCCTTTTTTGGTTTTTGTCTTTCTTCATTACTCAGTTTCTCATCTCTCTATACCTTCCTTCTCTTCTCATCCCCTGAATACCTGGCAGTAAGTGACATCTCTACACCTTCTAGCCAGGCTGTACTTCAATGCCTGGGAGCAACTTCCCTAGACCTTGTAGCTGCACCAGTGGGATCCCTGGCAGCTTTTCTTTTATTTTTTATTTCTAATTTTTATTTATTCACTTTTTTCTTTTCTTTTCTTTCTTCTTCTTCTCTTTTATATTTTCCTCCATTTCATAGTCTCTCATCTCTCCATTCCAATTGCAAGCTCCCCTAGCACTCTTTTTTGTTTGCTTGTATGTTTCTGGCTCCTGCTAATTTCTCATCACTCTCTTCTCTCCCATACTTACCTTAGCTACACACATCACAATCTCCCCTTTCCATCCTGACTACCTGCACCATGCACTTAACATCACACCACCAAGCATAACAGGCACAGCCTACTGGAACCTGCCCTGCACTGATTACCAGCCCGCCTTGGTGGCCATAGTAAGTGCAACAAACAACCCATCCCAGCAACTCCTCTTCATCTAGACCTGCCCTGCTGTACCATATCTGAGCAACTGACCCTGCCAATTGGAGAAAGAGGCGAAAAGTATCGTGCCCACAGACGAGCAAACAAAAAAGAACACACAGCCCACCTGCTCAGACACAGACAAATAAAACAGAAAAACAGGACAAAACAAACAAATCTACAATCAGTAAATGAGGAAAATAACTACTGAATGCCCTGAAGACAGCAAACAATATTAAAACATTTACAAAAATAGGACAGAATGGTTCCAGGAGGCATCCAAAATAAAACAGCAGATGACTTTCCGGTAGAGGAAAAGGCATTAGAACTACCTGATAGGGAAATTGAATCTCTAATACTCAGAATTATCCAAGAGTTGAAGCTAAAAGCAGACAAAAATGAGGAAAAAATAGACAAATTCATGGAAAAGGCAGAGAAATTCATTGAAAATACAGACAAAAAAATGGAAGAATTCAGGAAAAAAATGCAGGAACAAAATGCCAAAATAAATTAACAACTAGAAATCACACAAAAACAACAATTAGAAATCCAAAAGATAAACAACAAGATTTCAGAAAGGACAGTGTCATAGAAGGGGTGAGAAGCAGATTTGAAACGGTGGAAGACAGGATCCATGGAATTGAAGACAAACACTTGGATACAACTCTGTTTCAGGAAAACTCAGAAAAAAGAACAAAGAAACATGAAGAGACCCTGAGAGTTATGTGGGATACAATCAAAAGCAAAAATTTGCAAGTGACTGGAATTCCAGAACAGGGGGAGAAAACTGAAAACACAGAGAGGATCATTGAGGAACTGCTGACAGAAAACTTCCCCAATATCATGAAAGATGAAAAGCTGGCCATTCAAGAAGCTCAAAGAACACCATATAGGAGAGACACCAAAAGAAAATCACCAAGGCATATCATAATCACACTCGCCAAAACCAAAGACACAGAATCCCGAGAGCAGCTCAAGAAAAACAAGAAGTCACATACAGAGGAGAAACAATAAGACTAAGCTCAGATTATTTGGCAGAAACTATGCAGACAAGAAGTCAATGGGATGACATACATAAAACCTTGAAAGAAAAAAATTGCCAGCCAAGAATAATATATCCTGCAAAACTCTCATTCAAATATGATGGTGAAATTAGGACATTTCCAGATAAACAGAAATCAAGGGAATATGTAAAAACCAAACGAAACTTACAAGAATTATTTAAGGGAGTCCTTCAATCGGAGAACAAACCACTTCTGCTTACAGGATGAATCTAGGATCCTGGATCTTACCAGCCAGATACCAATCTAGGAAAGGAGCTCTCAAGCACTATCCAGAAGCAAAAGAAATACAACAGGGAATCAGAGTAGTTAATCTGTAAATGACAACAACATCAGAACAATAAAAGAGGGAATAAAAGGCGTAGGTATAGAACCTTTTAATGGAGAGCAAGGCAAGGCGATACCATGTAATAATTGACTGCTTCAAACTTAGAAAGATAAGGGTAAATGTCCCAGTAAACACAAAGAAAGTTAACAAACGTACTCATCAAAATAAAGAAGAAAAACATAAAGTCTCAGTAAAAACAAAACCTACAAAAACAAAATAAATGAAAAAAAATCCAAAAAGAAAAGCACCACAAAAAAAACTACTACAAAATGACAGCAATAAACTCACATCTATAAATAATTTACACTGAATGTAAATGCCCTCAATGTAACCATAAAAATACAGAGAGCGACAGAATGGATAAAAAAACAGGATCCATCAATACACTGTCTACAAGAGACATATCTTAGAAACAAAAATGTAAATTTATTAAAAATCAAAGGTTGGAAAAAATATATCACGAACTACCAAAAAAAAAGTGCAGGAGTGGCAACACTAATCTCAGATAAAATAGACTTTAAAACAAAATCCACCATAAAAGACAAAGAAGGACACTAATGATTAAGGGGACAATCCATCATGAAGACATAACCATAATAAATGTCTACACACCCAATGACAGGGCTCCAAAATCCATTAAAAAACTCTAACAGCACTGAAAAGAGAAACTGACAGTTCCTCAATAATAGTAGGAGACTTCAACACACCACTCTCAATAAAAGACAGAACATCAAAAAAGAAACTTATCAAAGATACAGAAGACCTAAAGGGCACAATCAGCCAACTTGACCTCATAGACATATTGAACACTCCATCCAACCGCTGCAAAGTACACATTCTTTTCCAATGCACATGGAACATTCTCCAGAAAAGACCACATTTTAGGCCACAGAGCAATCCTCAACAAGAACCAAAACGTTGAGATAATACAACGTATCTCCTCTGACCACAACGCTATCAACGTAGAAATTAACAACAGAAAGAGCAAGGAAAAAAATCAGTTACATGGAAACTGAATAACACCCTGCTTACAAACCACTGGGTAACAGAAGAAATCAGAGATGGAATCAAAAAATTCCTAGAATCAAA
>NW_004444195.1:1536862-1566802 GCF_000243295.1 Trichechus manatus latirostris
AGAAATTCAAATTAAAACCACAATGAGATACCATCTCACCCGGCATTACTGGCACAAATCAAAAACACTAGAAATAACAAATGTTGGAGAGGCTGCAGGGAAATCGGAACTCTTATGCACTTCTGGTGGGCATGCAAAATGATACGACCATTTTGGAAAATGATATGGCACTTCTTTAGAAAGCTAGAAATAGAAGTACCGTACGATCCAGCAATCCCACTCCTAGGAATATATCCTAGAGAAATAAGAGTCGTCACTCGAATAACCATATGCACACCCATGTTCATGGGAGCATTGTTCACAATAGCAAAAAGACGAAAACAACCTAGATGCCCATCAACAGATGAATGGATAAACAAACTATGGTACATCACACAATGGAGTACTACACAAGGATAAAGAACAATGATGACTCTGTGAAGCATCTCATAACATGGATGAAACTGGAGGACATTATGCTGAGTGAAATACGTCAATCACAAAATAACAAATATTGTATGAAACCTCTATCATAAAAACTCATGAAAAAGTTTACACACAAAAAGTAACAATCTTTCTTGGTTACGAGGGATAGGAGGGGTGGGCGGGAAATACTAAATCAACAATAGATAAGTGGTAACTTTCGTGAAGGGTAAGACAGTACACAATACTGGGGAAGCCAGCACAACTTGTACAAGGAAAGGTTATGGACGCTCCATAGACACTTCCAAACTCCCTGAGGGACTGAATTGCTGGGTGGAGGGCTGTGGGGACCATGGTCTTGGGGAACATCTAGTTCAATTGTCATAACATAGTTTAGAAAGATAATGTTCTACATTCTACCTTGGTGAGTAGCATTTGGGGTCTTAAAAGCCTATGAGCAGCCATCTAAGATACTACGCTGGTCTCACCCCTTCGGGAGCAAGGGAGAATTAAGAGAACAGGATACAAGGAAAAGATTAGTCCCAAGGACTAACAGACCACACCTACCAAGACCTCCACCAGACTAAGTCCAATACAGCTAGGTGGCACCTGGCTACCACCGCTGACTGCTCTGACCGGGATCACAACAGAGGGTTCTGGACAGAGCTGGAGAAGGATGTAGAACAAAATTTTAACACACAAAAAAAGACCAGATTTACTGGCCTGACAGAGACTGGAGAAACCCCGAAAGTATGGCCCCCAGACACCTTTTAACTCAGTGGTGAAGTCACTCCCAAGGTTCACTGTTCAGCCGGGGATTGGACAGCCCCATAAAACAAAATGGGACTAATGAGGCACAGCAGTCCAGGCACAAGGACTAGAAGGCAGAAGGGGACAGGAAAGCTGGTGGGAGGGAACCCAAGATTGAGTAAGGACAGTGTTGACATGTCGTGGGGTTCTTAACCACTGTCATAGGGCAATATGTGCACTAACTGTTTAATGAGAAACTATTTTGTTCTGTAAACCTTCATCTAAAGTGAGAAAAGCTGCACAACTTGAAGAACGTAATAGATGTCACCGAATTGTACATGCGGAAATTTTTGAAATGGTGTTTCTTTGGCTATGTATATTTTCACCAAAAAAAAAAAGGTCCTCCAAGGCCAAGAAGGGAGCATGTTGACATGTCATGTCGTGGGGTTGTTAACCATTGTCATAGCACAATATAGGTTCTGACTGTTCGATGAGAAAATATGTGTTCTGTAAACCTTCACCTAAAGTACAATAAAAAAAAAATTAAAAAAAAATCTGAAAGAATGATTTCTGATTTCCTGACACCACTTAACTAAAGACATGAAATTGCAAAAATGGAGAGAGAGAGACTAAGAATCTAATGAGTTTGGTATTAGAGAACATTCTAAGCCTCTGTATCCTCATCAGTAAAGTGGGGTGAAAATGAGTGTTTTGAGTATTTTAGTAAGAAAAAAATTAAGATAATGTATTAAAAATTTTTAATTATACAGTGATTTTTGTCACATATATATAACAATATTAGAGTGAAATCAAGCATTTATTTATTTTAGGGCAAAAGGAAGGAAAGAGCAATATTTATGAAAGAGCTACAATTTGTCAAACATGCTACATACCTTACATATATATCTTTCTTAAATCTCAAAAACAACCCTATAAGGTTTTTTGATTTTGTCAAATGAGAAAATGGAAGCTTAGAGTAATTAAGTTATGTATATGATAGAACGGAGCTCTGGTGGTGCAGTGGTCAAGCACTAGGCTGTTAAATGAAAGGTTGGCAGTTTGAACCTACCAGCCACTTCAGGGGAGAAAGATGTGGCAGTCTGCTTCCGTAAAGATTTACAGCCTTCGAAATCCTATGGGGCAGGTCTACTCTGTTCTATTGGGTCACTAAGAGTAGGAATCAACACTATGGTTTTGGTTTGGGGTTTTTTGGTTTATATGATAAAAGTATCATACTTATGTTGTCGCTGCCACTGCCACCAATGATGAAGAATTCAAAGCTTTTGGCCACATTAAGGATTAAATCCCAGCTCCATCTCTTAATAGCCTACTGAGTCCATTGGAGACTCAGTTTTCCCAGTAGTAGTACGGGAATAATAGTGTGCACTAGAGTCAATGATATAGGTATTATATGAGAAAATGCCATTAAAGTGATTAGCATAATACCTGCCACATAATAAGAATTCAAAGTATATAGCTTTATCATTGTAAACAATAATAATAATAATAATAATCCTTTTAAATAGAGAAATTACAAATGCTTTTGCCAAATCAGAAGAACAAAAGTTCTGTCTTCTATTTTAGAAGGTGACTCTGTCAGGTTTGGAACCTATTTCTGCCCCCATTGAAAGCCCCATGCTCTTTCCTCTGCAAGATATGCATGAGTCAAAGACCTTTTGGAAATCATTTGTAATAAAGGGCACTTTACATACATTTGTCAAATGCAATGCTGAATTTTTTGTTTTGCAGATAAGTAATTTGCAAGGATACAAAAAGGACAAGTTAAAAACACAAGGCATCTTAGTAAGCATAAGGGAAAATTATGAAACTCCATGAATATTAATAAACGACAAAATAATGAGCTACTATTAAGAGGCAAAATGAAAACCCTTGATCTTAATCTTTTATTAGACTCAGCTCTATAGGCGTTGTTTTCCCAAAAGTTTCTCCAGAATTCTCCAGGGACTACCTTGTCCTCAAACCAAGCAACAGAAGCAAGCATGCATCAAATGAGTGCTTTGTTTGTGTTCGGCATAAATAAAACAGGATGCAACACTTGCACCATAACTCATTAGAGGCAACATTTCAACTTCTAATCATTAATGTTAAAGACAATAATATTTTCCCAATACTTAACTATATTGGGCAAAGCTGTAATTTTTAAAACAGCTGAAAAAGACAGTAATTGAAAGATATTGAAAAAAAGTTGCTTCAATCCTAGAAATGTGACATGTCAAGTGTCAAGAGAAACTGCATTTCTACAGCTTAATTATGAATCCCTGGAGACCAAGATTTGAAAGAAATCTTGATAGATCCTTAAGATTTAGTTAAGTTAGTTGGTGCTGCCATAATAAAGGTTTAAATTAAGATGGCTTCACAGTTTCACACATATCAAGCAGAGACATGCTAACAATGTACAGGCTCATTTCCAAGAGTCATGAAGGAGTTCTGGCAGACCAATTGAATTTATAGGGTGGTAAGTTAAAAAATAATAAAACATTCATCTGTCAGCATAAGTCTGGTTGTGAAGTATATGACTATTATTTTGTAATTAGTGTCACTGAAAAAGTAATCTGCTGCAAAAGGTATCTTTAAAGTGTTAAAAAGCAAAGATGTCACCTTGAGGACTAACGTTCACCTGACCCAAGCCATGATGTTTTCAGTCACCTCATACGCATGTGAAACCTGGACAATGAATAAGGAAGACCAAAGAAGAATTGACACCTTTGAATTATGATGTTGGCGAAGAATATTGAATATACCATGGACTGCCAAAAGAACGAAGAAATCTGTCTCGAAAGCAGTGCAGCCAGAATGCTCCTTCTAAGGATGACAAGACTTCATCTCGTGTACTTTGGACATGTTGTCAGGAGGGACCAGTGCCTGAAGAAGGACATCAGCTTGTTAAAGTAGAGGGTCATCAAAAAAGAGGAAGTGTTTTGTTCTGTTGTACATGGAGTCACTATGAATTAGAATAGACTCGAAAGCACCTGCCAACAACAACTGAAAAAGTGCTTTCACAGTGATTCAGCCCTGAGCCACATTTTTCTATAGTATTTCCTTTCATCAGATTTGAAAATTATTGCTGAAATAGTCACTCAATATTAAATCAATCAGTAAATTAGTGATTGTGGGAGTTGACTCTACTGTTCAACTCTAGGCATTCAAAAGGTAGAGCTACAATTTCTTTTAGAAAGTCATGGAGTTTTGCATCAGCTCAAAGCTTACAGGAAAATGGAGAGGGCTATCTCTCAAATATATGTTTCTACCCTATCTCATCCATTAGGAGTCAATCTCTGAGCCCTCCATTTTATTAGCTAATCTAGCTTAGCTAACCCTCAACATTAATAATAACTTCAGCTTTACTATTTTACTTTCTACATTTGAACTTTACTTGCCCTGTTTAACACTCCCAACTGCCTATGGAAGTTTTCTTGCTAAATATATGTATGTTAATAAGTTATTTTCTTTTTTTTCCCATCCTAAATGACATTTGCATTTCAAAAGTTGATTCAAGCTACTGTGGGACTGAAGAGTGTGAATTGATTTATAGGGTTTTTCAGGATGTGCCCTCCCAAGGGTTACCTAGTTTAAGAATAGTCTACAATCCACTCCAGATTCACTTGCAAAGCTGGGTACCCTGGCTCAGGGCAGAGTCACCCAAGAGGAAGGGGTCCCTTATTCTTATTCACACAAACCGTCTTGGGAAAGATGCTCTTACTACTTTGATGATGTATACAGAAGTGAATTGACATTGTGCAGGCAGCTAGTCGTGTCTTCTGTTCCCATAAAGAGGGTTTAAAACCTCCTTCCCAGTAAAATAGTAAATGGAAGAATGTCAATGCTTCAGAAAGAAATGCTTGCTTTAAAGAAATAGCCTGAGTATAACATAAGCACAGCTACGACTGTAAAATACACCAGGGACAGTTAGCGACTCACAGTGAGGCATCAGTCAATAAAGACTCATGCTTGAAAACCATACAGGGCTTCAGGGCTTCTGAATAACCGCAGCTGCGTAAATCCCAGTCTCTTTTTACTTTCCTCCAAAACCATTCAAATCAACAAAGGGAGCAAATAAAATCACCCTCAAAGTAGCTTAAAACCAACCCATTGCCATGGAGTTGATTCCGACTCACAGCAACCACACTTGAATGTATATGTAAGTCAAGCAATAAACATCCAAACCTTGCAGCACCATATCCAGAGTCAACATCAGAGCAACCAGATAAAGAGTGCATGGAAAAGAAGAATGTAGATTTTCTCCTTCTTCAGAAAACCTCAGTTTTTACTCTTAAGGCCTTCAACTGATTGAATGAGTCCCACTCACATTATTGAAGGTAATCTCCATTACTTAAAATCAACCGATTGTAGGTGTTAACCATATCTAAAAATACTTTCACAGCCACATCTAGGTTAGTGTTTGATCAACAACTGGGTACTATAGCCTATTGTGCAGTGGTTAAAGCTCTCCACTGCTAGCTGAAAGGTTGACAGTTTGAAATCCCCAGTGTCCATGGGAGAAAGATGTAGCAGTTTGCTTCGGTAAAGATTTATAGCCTTGGAAACACTACGGGGTCACTATGAGTCAGAACTGACTCCACGGCAGTGGGTACAGCCTAGCCAAGTTGACACATACAATTGCCCATCACAATAGCTGAGGCCTACTAAGTAGGTTAGTGACTACTAAGGAATTAAAAAGGAAGGGACTTGAATGTGTGCAAGATGAGAATAGCAGTCTTGTGAAGATACTGTTTTGGTGGTGGTGATGGGAGGGGCACACATTGTAAGGAAAATCTCCATTGGAGGCCTGGTTAAAGGAAAGAAGAAAGTGAATGATGGAAATCAAGAGTATTACAAGAAAAAAAAGATTACCTTAAAAGCAGAGTTTTTTTTTTTTCCCCCAGAAAAACAAGGTCTTATCTATTACAATACTGAACTACATTATCTCCTAAATAGAGTACTCTTGAACTAAAAAAGTTTGTGAGCTATGCAGATCTCTTACCATCAATACATCAAAGTAGTGTCATGGTTAGATGAGAAAAATATGAGATGTTTTCAAATAATAGAAAAGGCAGGCCACAGCCATACAAAGCTTCCATAAAAATGTGAATCAAAATATTTAAGGAGAAACATTTGCAAAAGCAACAGACAAAACAAGAAAACTTTGAGTACCCAAACTTGAAAAATATAGTCTTTAAGCATTTGAAGGAACACCTTGAATCATAAATTCAGAAACTCAGACCAGAAATAGATAAAAAACAGAAATTTGTGAAATGGCAGGTGAGCTCAAGAAAGAAACTTTGGGAAAGAAAAAAAAAACACAAAAAATACTGTATAATTGAAGAATAAATAACAAGGTACAACAACGGAGGAAGATTTATCTTAAAATATGATAAGGGACATTTAGAAGAAATAAAAGTGAAAAGAGTAAAATTGAAGTATAGAATTAAAAAGGATCAGAAAGAAAGAGATATAGAAGATAGGCAAAATGTGAGCTAATAAACATAATTGAAGAGCCTAAAAAAGAAAGATAAAACTATGGAAAAGCACTAATAAGAAAACTAGAACCTGAGAAGACTCCAGAGAATGTGCTTCATGGTACGTGCTCATTGATGATTGTTTCATTAAATAGTTGTTTTTAATAATGCAATGCACAACTGTAAACCTCTCGGCTAAAAGAAAAACTAAGACCTTGAAAAATCTACATCTGACCATACTGTCCCCATTTCATCTACCTAACGTCCTGCCCCTCCCAGTTTTCCTTAATTCATACTTCCTGGGCAATGATTAAGCACTTTGCTGCTAACTGACAGGTAGACAGTTCGAACAATGGTTTGTTTCTATCCATCAGGTTTTCATTGACTAATTTTCATAAGTAGATCACTCTGTCATAGAAAAGACCTGGAAATCTGGTTCCATAAAGGTTTCAGCCTAGGAAGCTCTATGATGCAGTTCTACTCTGTCATATTGGGTCACTCGGAGTTGAAATCAACTCGATGGCACACAACAACAATGTACTTCATACATTCCGCTTTCTGATTACTTCTGGATATTTGCAGATGTTTCTTCTTATTTTGAGTAATGCCACATCAGCAAACAAAGGTCTCAGTGGCTTTACTCCTCTGGCCTCATTAAGGTCCACTCTACTTTAAGGAGGCAACACTTCCCCAGTCGCATTTTGGGTGCCTTCCAACCTGAGAGGCTCATCTTTCAGTGCTATATGTTTTGTTGCTAACCATCAGGTGTTCATTGGCTAATTTTCATAAGCAGATCATTAGGCCTTTCCTCCTAGTCTGTCTTAGTCTGGAACCTCTCCTGAAACCTGTCCATCCTGTGTGACCTTGCTGGTGTTTGAAATACCGGTGGCATAGCTTCCAGCATCACAGTAGCAAGCAAGTTACCACAGTACGACAAACTGACAGATGGGTGGTGGCATATAATTACATAAAGTTTTTTCATTCACTCTCGTGTACATAGTCATTTGAGTTGTTGTGGATGTTTTTATTTTTTCCAAAATTTTTGCTGTATTATATGGTGCTATAAATCTAGCTAATAGTTAAACTTTATAAATGCTTTGTTGAATTGAAATTTTGAAAAGCACAAATGCAAAACATAAATTCTTTAGTATCAAATCAGATTTTTTTTTAGAAAACAGTCAACATATTTCTGAAACTACTGTGTTGGACAAAAAGTCAAATTTAACACTTCTTAAATACTGAGCAATTAATTGAAACTGACCATAAACTGAAAACTAAAAAGAAAATAATGTAGTTTATTCAAATCATACAAAATGCAAACCCTTCCAGTTCTTCATAATTTATATCTGATCTAGTTGTTTCCAGCACCCTAGCTAAAACATACCAAGTAAATATCAAATAATGAATAAATTCAAAAGTGAATGAATGGATAAGTCAATTAATATATCCTGTCAAAAAGGAAGATAGAATTTTTACAATATTTGTAGAGCCTTGCTCATTAGTAGATCTTAAGAAATCAAAAATTAAGGTTAAAATATAATCTACTCATTCGAAATTGATATATTTTATTGTCAGACTCAGTATAATTAACTTCATGGCTTGCCATTAAGAAAACTCTTGCCTTTAAGGTCATGGAAGCTCCATAGACACATCCAAACTCCAAGAGGGACTGAATTACTGGGCTGAGGGACATGGGGACCATGGTCTCGGGGAACATCTGGCTCAATTGGCATAACATAGTTTATAAAGAAAATGTTCTACATCCTACTTTGGTGAGTAGCATCTGGGTTCTTAAAAGCCTGTGAGCGGCCATCTAAGCTACTCCACTGGTCTCATCTCTTCAGAAGCAAGAGAAAATGAAGAAAACTAAAGACACAAGGGAAAGATTAGTCCAAATGACTAATGGATCACAACTACCATGGCCTCCACCAGACTGAGTCCAGTACAGCTAGATGGTGCTCAGGTACCACCACTGTTTTGACAGGGATCACAATAGAGGGTCTTGGACAGACCTGGATAAAAAGGTAGAACAAAATTCTAACTGATAAAAAAAAAAAAAAAAAGGCCAGACTTACAGCCTGACAGAGATTGGAGAAACCCTGAGAGTATGGCCCCCGGACACCCTTTTAGCTCAGTAACGAAGTCACTCCTGAGGTTCACCCTTCATCCAAAGATGAGACAAGCCCATAAAACAGAACAACACTAAAGGGGCACAACAGCCCAGGGACAAGGACTAGAAGGCAGGAGGGGACAGGAAAGCTGGTAATAGAGAACCAAAGGTAGAGAAGGGAGAGTGTTGACTGTACTGGGGTTGTTAACCAATGTCATAAAGCTATATGTGTACTAACTGTTTAATGAGAGCTAGTTTGTTTGGTAAACCTTCATCTAAACTACAATAAAAAAAGAAAGAAAGAAAATAAAATTAAAAAAAAAAAAAAGAACTCTACAGAGCTGCCTACACCAATGGCTGTCTCAGTCCTGCCAAAGCAAACACTGGGCTTTGTGAAGCTCATCTATAGGGTAATCACTACTTAATTTGAGGAACTACAGAAGAAGTTAGGGTTGTCTTTCCCAGATTCCCTATTACTGTATATTTAAATAACGTATATGTTAGGTGAGATTGTGGGTCCATCCATCTTATCACCTGCTCAGCTGCACTTACTTGAAAGCAGGAAAATGACATTATAGAGGGAAAATAACCAAAACACTTTCTTTTGAGACAGCACTTGATTCTTCTATTTCTACAAGTGAGGGTAAAACTATAGACATATATTTCATGCATTTCCCTCATTCCAAAAATTTTAAACCTATAACTAAGTGTATAGAGTATTTTCAGTATACGTATATGTAGATCTGAAGACAACCACAAGAGATGGGCCAAAAAAATTCTACAAATATTTAATAGGACAATCTAGAACACGCATGTGGCTGACAGCACCTCTTATGCTGTCAAAACATCAAGTCATTGAGAAACACCTAAATTCTGGACATACTCGTGAGATGTTGAATTGTATATATGAACAGAGGTTAGTCTTGTTTAATAAAGATTCGTGCAATCCACCCCCCCAAAAAAGAAAACTCCTGCCTTTAACTATTTGTTGTAATTATTTTGATGTGCTTATATACATTAAAAAAAAAAAAAAAACTCTTTCCACTTTCTAAAAATGGTAAACATATTCAAATGTTCTAAATTTTTTCTCACAAAATGAACAGTCTACCATACCAAGGTCAAAGTAAGATTATTGCATTCCTTCCAGAATTTTTGTGATGCACAAATCACATAATTTGAACATAAGATTTATTTATTAATATAAAATCTTAAGATCGAAATTATATTCTCTTTCAAATTTAAATATGTATTAACTATATATTTTATTATTAAATATAATATATTTATTACAAACTAAGATAGAAAAATGGTCAGGTAAATTATTTCGGAAATTTCACTTGTGTGGAATTGTAAAGAAATACAGTGCAAAAGAAATAAACTTGGAACAAGTAATGTTGTTGTTGATCTACACTAAGCATAACAGTAAAATTAAATTTTTAAAATGCACTCACCTAAAAAGTAAAATGAATCACAAATAAAATGTCCTGTATGAAAATTAGAGATTGGAAGCTTTCAGATTACATTGGAAGAAAATGCAGCACTCCAGTAGAATTAGGAACAGCTATAACTTAAATCATAAACTCCTATAATGAAACACATCTATTAAAATAGCAATTACTGTTGTGGTCTTAGGAATACTTATTGCCTTAAATGGAAGGGAAATGTCAGCTATCGTGATTTTATCTTCAATTCCACCAGAGTATCACATCAATAAGTTCATCTAATACATAGAGGAAACAGAGAAAAAAATATTTAGCACAACTAAAATTTATAGTTTATTGAATAATCTATATACTTTTGATTTTGAAAAAAATAAAACATGAAAATAATCTTAGTGACAATAGAGCAATATAAGAAGGTAAAGTGATTTCAAGCAGATTGAGTAAATCCCACTTATATCAGGCCACATGGCAAAACTGATGGAATTAGTCATTCATAGCTAATTCCCACTTTTATCATTTACTATCGCCCACTTAAAATTCATTTTAATCTATTCTGCTTCAGCATCTGCTCTGTGCCACACACTGTGTTTGGCTGGATGAAAAGAGAACGGCACACTCTGACACTCTGATCCTGTTCAGAGGAGAGCAATGTTATAACATCTGTAATTTATTTTAAAATAACCTTCTATATAGAAGGTGTGATATTATGTAGGTGTTGGTTAGTTTAAACTGTACTCCAGAGACAGCTCCTAATTAGGAAGTCACAATCTGAGTGTGGGCTGCTATCATTTAATCAGAAAGGACAATCCAGATTCAGCTTCTTATCTTGAACCACACCAGAAACTATACTAATAAGCAAAATAAACAACAGAAATTGAACTTCGTAGATGAAATTAATAGCTTGTTTGTGAGCAGAATGGATGTTCAAAAAATAATAATAATAAGGTTCTCCTTGGTTATACAGGTCCCTCATCCAATACTAGAATGTTCCTATGACACCTTTCATAAACTGAAGTGCTATAAAGTGAAGAAGCAATTACCTTTAATTCATATGAGAAAAATTTTTGAGCATTCCCAGACCCAAAAAATAACCTACAAAATCATACCAAATAACACATAAAACCTAAAATAACACTAATATATAGTAAAAGCAGGAATGATATGACAAATACATAGGCTATGCATTCGGCTGCTAACCAAAAGCCCCACAGGTGGAATCCACCAGCTGCTCCTTGAAAACCCTGTGGCGCAGTTCTACTCTATCCTACAAGGTCACTATAAGTCAGAATAGTCTCAACGGCAAAAGCTACAATGAACTTTAACTTACCAGAATCGGGAAGACAGCGAGCACGCTGGAAGGCTGAGAGGTGGCGGTGGTGATGATGGTAGCCTTGGCCGCCTAGCTAGCAACGGCACATGGGGTTGGGTTGAAGGGCCAGGGTTCAAATCCACAGAAGAGCTGGATTTATATTAACCGTGCGTTCCGAGGGGTGAGTCCTATAGTTACAGAAATACACAGAGGATGACAAGTCGAGGATGGGATCTCTCAATGAATGGTGAGTTTATACGTTACCAGGCATTTGCCTGGATGTGGCTGGGTCATTCAATAAGGGTGGAGGAGTTTGAAAGGAGAAGCTTGGTCAAGCTTCTATGTAAAACCGGCAGCGAACACGTTGACGTAGATACTTTATCTGAGCGTGTGGCTTGCTGGAGAGGACTGATAATAGATGTGGTTCTCCTGAATGCTATTTTTGCTTTTCTTCGGATTTCTATCAGTTAGCAAAAAGAGGTACAGTCCTCCCTTGGTATCCTCTAGGGATTGGCTTCAGGACCCCCCACGGATACCAACATAGTGGATGCTCAAATCCCACATATAAAATGCCACAGTATATGCATATAACCTATGCACATCCTCCCATATACTTTAAATCATCTCTAGATTATTTATCATATCTACCAGGGCTCCTTTTTTTTTTTTTTTTAGTATAATACAAATGGTATATAAATAGTTTCTATGTAAATAAATGTGGAGTAGGTAGGTACGTAAACATGGGGTTCAATGCTATGTAAATAGAACTTTTTGTTTTTCTAATATTTACTATCTGCAGTTGGTTGGATCTCCGGATGCTGAGCCTAGGGATGGGGGGAGGGCAGGGGGCAGGGGGGAGGCAACTGTACTAATGCAGGTCTTTCTTAAAAGCAGTGGAATACAGCAAACTTTTGAAAACTAGGGGATATCTGTATTTTTTTTAATTATTAAAAAATGTATTAAACTAAAAGTAAAACTCTATCAACCCTTCATTCTATGTCTTTAAGAGTAGCATGATATGCTCTTATTCACCACTGGTTTTGAGAATTCCTGATTGATTTATTCTGTTAGATCATTAGACAAATGCAGTGTTAGAATATTGCGGCATATACTTAAGAGGAATCTTTCAGATGAAATTCATTTGCATCACCTAAAAGGAATGATAGCTGGAATTTCTTTGAGTTTACAGAATGTAAGCTCTGTGACTGTTTAGTGCCTATGTGCCAATAAATGTCTGTCTGGGCAGCAGATTTTAGTCCTGGACTTTCTTTCATACAATTTAATAGCGAGATTGTGTAGGCATAGCTAATCATTACCTACCACTAATTATAGACAGTTACCATTACCTACAAAACAAATAAATGAACAAAAATCTTTATAACTGTACTTTAATAAGGGGTTTAGTCCAGTTCTCAACAAGTAATGTAGAAACCTGGAGCTGTGTCAAGACTGCTTTCAGTTTTCCAACAAAAAACCATCTCTAGAGAATATAAAATCTTCTTAAAACTGATACCACAGAAGGAAATGGCTGCTTAGTCAATGTCTAAAATACATTGCTTTATACTGCTATTGCACAAATTATCTCTTAATTTTTATTTGACACAAAGCTAAGAAGCAAAAGAGACACAATGATAGTGTTGTTTGATTGCACCTAGTACTTAATTCATTCAGTACACTACAATCTCTGAGTTTTAGTTATGTGTTTCATTTTACCAAGGAAAGGAATTTATATAGGGTATTTCTTTTCACCTTAATTTTTACACACGTAGCAAATAATGAGAGAGATCATTACAGCACCAGAGAATCTTTCTTCCTAAGAATCTGCTGCTTTACTTCAGGCTGTGGGAAAGAAGAGTCATTACACTGATGCTTAGTAACATTTTATGGCCTCTATTTCTTAGCTTAAGGAGCCGTTGCGTGGCGCCAACGGTTAAGTGCTTGGCTGCTAACCGAAAGGTTGGCAATTTGAACCCAAAGGCCTGGCAATCTGCTCCTGCAAAGATTACAGCCTAGAAAACCCTATGGGGCCATTCTACTCTTCACACAGAGTTGCTATGAGTCGAAAATCAACTCCATAGCACTTAACAATTTCCTAGTTTAGGTACCTGGGTGGCACAAACGGTTTTCACTGGACTAATAGGCTAAAGGTTGGCAGTTCTAACTACTTACCCAGTGGTACTGAGAAAGAAAAGTCCTGGTGATCTGATTCTGTTAGGGTTACAGCCAAGAAAACCCTATGGAGTGGTTCTACTCTGTAACACATGTAATCACCGTAAGTCGGAATCAACCTGATGGCAACTAACAACATTTCTTAGTCTGGAAGTAGCATCTAGTTTGGTGGTCAACTTTACTATTCAACTGATGTGATTAGGAAGGAAGATTGTTCAAGATAGGAAATTTCCTGGGGTAGGATGCAGGCATTTCTTTTCTTGTGTATTTACTTGGTCAATTATGTCTCTTCAAAAAAAAAAAAGTATCTGATCTCTGCAAGATAGAGAATTCAAAACTTTTTAAAAAATCAAGCTGTTAGGTAATTCATTCAAGATAGCACAGTGAAAGAGTGATTTAAATCCAGTATTTGGTGGATAAACGGTAATCTGCTAAAGGAACCCAAATTCATACTAAACACAAGGTGGAAAAATCAAGCACACTTACGTATACAGATGAAACAAGGGAATGTTGATTTATGGAAAACAAATGAAGCAAAAAAAATTCTTACTTTAAAGCAGATATTTCACCTCTTCCCCCATACAACCAAAGTAATCTCAAATTTAAAAAAAATAAAGGTATTATTTTTAAATACCAGAGATAAAAATAACAATGATTAAACATAGTTATTAAATTTTTAAGTTGAAACTTTGAAATGCAATGCCATCAAGCAGTAAAAGAATTCTCCAAAGTTCTAAAGCTTCTCACGAAGATAAAAGAAATACTCAGAAGAATTAAACATAGGCATATCAACTGAACCCCATGGCAGTTATCATATGGAATTAAGATAATTGTCTTGCAGACTCGTTAAACATCTCTAATTATTTTGACAAATTCTGGGAGTGTTAGACTGCTAGACTGCTATCAAAAGACTGGAGGAAGTGGAGAAATGTTCGTAAATAGAAATGATTGATTGATTAAAACTGGTGAAACAAAAATAGAAGTGATGTTATGCATATGAATGAGAAAATGAGAAATGTCAGATCATTTACAAGGTAAAAACGGTGCTAAAACAGCCACATCTCTATAGTAATATGTAAGTATTTGGCATGAAAAAAATATACGAGCAATCATAAGACTGCCATCACAATGGCTACCATACCTATTTCATGCTGGAATATACCTTAATGATCTCATTTAATTCTTACATCAACTCTATGAAGTTGCTCATTCTTAGCATCATTTTGCAGATCAATACCCAATTTCTGAAACACTTGTACAGCACATATATGATGTAATGTCTATGCCACAGCCTCTGTGTTCAATGCCTTTTAAATTCTGATTAATTATTTCTTCAAAATTTTTTTAACACCTTGACTTGGGATGCCCTGTTACAGCTCTAGATTTCCCACAGAAAGACCACTAAGTCTACAGACAACATCAACATATGGGCACCAGCCAGGCTTCAATGAGAAGTATATGGTTCTTGGAAAACTTTGAGGCTATGTTACAGCATCTAGTTTAGATGATGTTATAGCTCCATGGTGTTATAGCACCATGTTTAATATTGTTGGTCAAACCAGATCTCCATTCTGCATAGAGGGCCATTCCTTTGACCCCATGTGGCTCACAAGAAAGCCATTAGACAGAATTGTTTCATTACTGGGAGCCCAGCCATAAAGTCATCCAAAGGAGTAGTTTTCCCAATGGCAGACCATAAAAAGAGTCACGGTAGTTTTTAATGCATTCATTATTACTTCAAGTAACTTTGCTGCATTTTAAAAGTCCCCATGGAAATGTCTTTGAGGGCTGAGTCCTAAGACAAATGGAATGGAGCTATAGATAACAAAGTCTAAAACTGATGAACACACAGGGCCCCTCTTTTATCTTTTCTGAAGACTTTAAATAAAACAAATGTAAATAGAATTTATATCTACATTCATTATTTAATCCCTTGGTAGTCATATTTGAGAAATGGGGATAATCAGGACTTCTTATTAATGATCAAAAGAAATTCCTTATCAGAAACTTTTGCCAATTCAATTGTAGGAATATTTTTTTGTTTTTATATGTATATGTGTGTGTAAACTAGTTCAGAATTTGACATGTTTAGAGAAGTAACTAACATACGATGTGATCAAAAACATCATTAACTTTAAAAAGTATATAATAAACATATTTCAAATGAACAACCAAAAATATTAGGTTGAGACAACTTTGATTGAAATCTTTAAAATTAAAATCTTTAAATTTTCACAGTATCTAGTTCTAGCAGTGTCATTACCAAATAACTTATGAAATTTGGAAAGCATCCACAACAGAGAAATCTAAATAATCAGAGAAGTTAACACAGCGTCCTAAGTGGAAAAAATTAAGGAAATAAATTTGTATAAATTGGCAAGAATAAAACATTTACAAATATTTGAAAAGTATGAAGAGGAAAAAGTGAAAGGAATTATTTAACATAGCTCATAATATAATAATAAAAATAAAATGATATCAAAATGAAGAAAAAATTCCTTTATATTACCATGAAGACATCATAATTTCAGTTAAAATATGTGTAAATAAAAGTTAATTTTTAACTTTAGTAACTCTGATTCCATTAAAATAATTAGCACCTCTGGATGGGTTGGAAACAATTACCATTTGCAACACCCAGGGACTCAGTGATGTCCTAAATTAATCTATAAGATAACGTGCATTTTGCAAAAAGCTTGCAGGCAAATGCCAATTATAATAATAAGAACAAGGACGATAGCTAATATAATGTGGTAAGCTCTGTGCTAGCTCATTTAATTTTTACCATAACTCTATGAGATAGATACTACTATTATTATCACCATTTTATATGTGAGGAAACTGAAACAAAGAGAGGTAAAATAAAATTAATGATGGCAACTATTTTGTATTATTGTGCTATTAACTGATTGCCATTGAGAGGATTCCAACTCTTAGAGACCCATATATGTCAAAGTAGAACTGTGCTCCATAGAGTTTCCAATGGCTGATTTTTCAGAAGTAGATCGCCAGACTTTTCTACAAAGGAGCCACTGCGTGGACTCCAACTGCCAAGCTTTTGGTTAGCAAACAAGTGTGTTAACCATTTGCACCACCCAGGGACTCTACTGTATTATTGTTGTTGCTGTTAGGTGTCTTAGAGTTTGTTCCAGCTCATACTGATGCTATGGACAACAGAATGAAATGCTGCCCAGTTCTGAGCCATCCTCACAATCATTGCTATGTTTCAGCCCATTGTTGCAGCCATTGTGTCAGTCCATCTCATTGAGGGTCTTCTTGTTTTTCACTGACTCTCTACAATGCCAATGATGATGTCCTTCTCCAGGGACTGGTCCCTCCTGATAACATGTCCAAAGTACGTGAGATAAAGTCTCACCATCCTCACTTCTAAGAAGCATTCTGGCTGTACTTCTTCCAAGACAGATTTGTTCTTTCTTCTGGCAGTCCATGGTATATTCAATATTCTTTCACCAACGCCATAATTCAAAGGCATCAATTCTTCTATCTTCCTTATTCATTGTCCAGCTTTTGCATGCATATGAGGCAATTCAAAATACCAAGGCTTGGGTCAGGTATACTTTAGTCCTCAAGGTGACATCTTTGCTTTTTAACACTTTGAAGAGGTCTTTTGCAGCAGATTTGTCCAATGCAATATGCCATTCATGTCATTTGATTTCTTGACTGCTGTTTCCATGGGTGTTGACTACGGGTCCAAGTAAAATGAAATCCTTGAGAACTTTATCATGATGTTGCTTACTGCTCCAGTTGTGAAGATTTTTGTTTTGTTCTGTTAAGGTGTAATCCATACTGAAGGCTGTAGTCCTTGATTGTCAGTAAGTGCTTCAAGTCCTCTTCACTTTCAGCAAGCAAGGTTGTGTCATCTGCATATTGCAGGTTGTTAATGAGTCTTCCTCCAATCCTGATGCCACGTTCTTCTTCATATAGTCCAGCTTCTCAGATTACTTGCCAGCATACAGATTGAACAAGTGTGGTGAAAGGATACAACCCTGACACACATCATGCAGTATCCCTTTGTTCTATTTGAACTACTGCCTCTTGATCTATGTATAGGTTCTGCATGAGCCCAATTAAGTGTTCTGGAATTCCCATTCTTTGCAATGTTATACATAATTTGCTATGATCTACCCAGTCGAATGTCTTTGTGTAGTCCATAAAACATAAGTAAACATCTTTCTGGTATTCTCTGCTTTCAGCCAAGATCCATCTGATGTCACCAATGATATTCCTCATTCCACATCCTCTTTTGAAACCAGCTTGAATTTCTGGCAGTTCCCTGTCAATGTAGTGCTACAACACTTTTTGAATTATCTTCAGCAAATTTTACTTGAGAGTAATATTAATGATATTGTTCAATAATTTCCACATTCTGTTGGATCACCTTTCTTTGGAGTAGGCAGGTATATGGATCTCTTCCAGTCAGCTGGCCAGGTAGCCAAAGTTCTTGGCATAGATGAGTGAGCAATTCCAATGTTGTATCCATTTGTTGAAACATCTCAATTGGTATTCCATCAATTCCTAAAGACTTGTTTTTTGCCCATGCCTTCAGTGCACCTTGGACCTCTTCCTTCAGTACCATCGGCTATTCATCATATGCTACCTCCTGAAATGGTTGAACGTCGACCAAGTCTTTTTAGTACAGTGACTATGTGTATTCCTTCTATTTTCTTTGGATGCTTCCTGCGTTGTTCAATTTTTTTGCACATAGAATCCTTCAATATTGCAACTCACAGCCTGATTTTTTTCTTCAGTTCTTTCAGCTTGAAAAATACTGAGCATGTTCTTCCCTTCTGGTTTTCTAACTCCAGGTCTTTGCACATGTCATTATAACACTTTACTTTGTCTTCATGAGCTGTCCTTTGAAATCTCCTGTTCAGCTCTTTTACTTCATCGTTTCTTCCCTTCATTTTAGCTACTACACATTTAAAAGCAAGTTTTGGCGTCTGTTCTGACATGCATTTGTGTTATTAGATATATCTAATAATATAAAAATTCAGATACAGTATACATGACCAGTTCTACAATAAATGACAGCTGTTTAGAGTACTATTAATAATTATAACATGATAATTAAACAATTGCCTCAGAATAACTATTTTCATTCAATTGTTTGTAATTAGGTAATGTTCATATGTTCACACATACTTGGTTTTATACCTGAAACCAGGGAACACATGGTAATGTGATGTACTCCATTCTTATTTTTCTAATGTCCTTATAATTGGTACCTATGGACCAAGTCATTACTTTAAAAATTTCACAATAATTCATTGAATATCACACATACATTAGGCAAAGTACTATTCTAGGCATTAGGGATATAGCTAAGAACAAGACAATTGAGGCCTCTGCTCTCATGAAACCTACCTCTACTGGGGGAGGAAAAGATAAACAAACAGTAAATTAAGGTGATAGAGAGTTCGAGGGTTTAAGTGGTCAGGAAAGTCCTCTCTTGGGAGGTAATATTTAAACTGAGATCTGAATGAGAAGAAATGACCATCCTTGGGACTGTCTGTGGGAAATGAAATAGCTCTGTGAAGGGAATAAGAGGGTTAGTCAAGGGAAAATCAAAGGCCTGTGTGGTTAGAGCACTGTGGACACGGAGGATAAGTGATACCAGATAGGATTAGTGAAGGTTTGTGCAGACTATGGTTTGTGTGGGAGGGAACAATTCTGCATGATATCAAGCTATAGACAACCAATAAATCAGTGAAATCAATTAGCCCCAGCATGACTCTCCCTCACAAGCTATTGGTATTGTTTGAAATAATGTTCCTCTACACGATGAATAACTTGCAGCCCACAGACATTTATTGAACACCTAATATATGCCAATGACTTTTTAATCACAAAAGAATCAAAGAATAATGAGACATCATTCCTACCCTCAGTACATTTCAGTCCCAAGCATAGAGAATAATTTAAAAGCATAGTTTTACCATATATTTATTACCTATGCAGAGATTCTCTCTTGGTACAGAAAGCTTTTGTGTGATACACAGGATTATTAATTCTAGAGATCCATTGGTGAATGTATGCATGCAGACAAAACCAAAGATAGAATTATTCACAGATCAAACAAGTTTTTTATATTTATGTTTATGTATTTATTGATCGAATTTATTTAAGCCCATTGTACAATGCAATAAATTTTACTTTTGGACTCCTTATGAATATCTGAATGGACAAGAGAACATCTTCTTTAACAGTGTAATTTAAATTAAATCACACTCATAATGAGCTGTACTAAAAGACAAATACATCCTGAGAACTTAAGTGACAAATTCTGGCTTTAAATCAAATGGAAATTTCCTCTCAACTGAAAAAATAAAGTCTCAGCATAATAAATGTTATATTAATAAGGAGAGACTTGAGTGGTATAAAACCCTATTTTTAGAGACCCTGTCTTCTATAAAAATAATCTATTTAAATAATATATACAGATGATAGATGACAGGTAGATTAGAGAGGGAGATGGAGATAGAAGGAGAGAGATGGAGTTATAGATATGAATTTTTTACTGACCTCAATACAGTGCAAATGTTTTGTTTATGGTTGCCAGATCAGCACTTCCCTATTTCTATGTATTACAAATCCAAATTCCAAATCATCACAGCACTAGGGCTTTAACTTCACATTCATAACATCTCCTGAATATTCATACAAATTGCTTCTGAAAATACGATCATTAAAAGGGGGCTGAGTAATAGCCCTTGGAAAGCACTTTAAAAATACGAACCTTTGAGTAAATTCTAAGTAGCATTTTTATTAGTGTTAACCATTAAACAATAGCAGAGGGAGTAATAAATTTAGATCTATGGCTTGGCCAAGGAAGAAAAATATTTTCATAAGGAATGTCAAAGGACAGTAAAAGGAGATTCAAAGAAGCAAATCTCCATAAAGTTACAGAACAGAAAAAGTATCAAAGAACAAGCCAGCCTATAATCTATGGACCTAAAAACAAAAACCGAATCAGTTCTGTGGAATCCATTTTGACTCATGGAGACCCCATGTGTGTCAGAGTAGAACTGTGCTCCATAGGGTTTTCAATGGCTTATTTTCAGAAGTGGATAACCAGGTCTTTACTTTGAGACACTTCTGGGTGAACGCGAACCTTCAACCTTCTGGTTAACAGCCAAGAGCTTAACCATTTGTACCACCAAAAGAATCCATTCTAAGGACCTAGTTCTTAGTGTAAAGCTTTAATATCAATAATAGTCATGAAAGTAAAGGGGGTCAAGAGAAGAGGCATTTAAGCTCTCTGCAAAAGGAGTTCTATTAAAGGATAACCTCAATTAGATTCATCACTCAGTTTTGATAAGGACAGTCCAGTATTTCAGGTTTTCCTCCAGGAAACAAAGTTCAAATATGTAACATTATGACTCATCATCCTGTAGTACAAAATTAGAGTCTTCTAATTAAAATGGCTCAAGGCTTTCACTCTGGCATCTTCAACTCAATTAGCAAAAATATCTTTTTCTCTCTAGGTCACCTCTCCTGTGTTGATCTCAAGTGTTTCAAGTTTTGGCTAACAGACACATGAGGAAATGATCACAATCACTAGCTATTAGAAATGCAACTTAAAACTACAATGAGATACCATCTCACCCTGACATTACTGGCACGAGTCAAAAAAAAATAAAATAACAAATTTGAGAGAGTTTGCGGGGAGATTAGAACTCTATGCACTGCTGGTGGGAATGCAAAATGGTACAATCACTTTGGAAAACAATATGGTGCTTCCTTAAGAAGCTAGAAATAGAAATATCATATGATCCAGCAATCTCACTACTAGAAATATATCCGAGAGAAATAAGAGCCGTCACACAAATAGACTTGCACACCCAAGCTCATTGCACTATTACTCACAATAGCAAAAAGATGGAAACAACCTAAGTGCCCACCAACAGATGAATGGATAAACAAATTACAGTACGTACACACAATGGAATACTACGCAACAATAAAGAACAATGATGAATCTGTGAAACATCCTACAACATGGATGAATCTGGAGGGCATTATGCTGAGTGAAATAAGTCAATCACGAACGGACAAATACTATATAAGACCACTATTATAACAACTCATGAAAATGTTTCCATGTAGAAAGAAGCAATCTTTGATGGTTATGAGGGAGGGGAGGGGTGGGAAGTTATTTATCTACACTAACTAGATCGTAGAGGAGTGGTAACTTTGGTGAAAGGTAAGACAGTACACAATACTGGGGAAGTCAGCACAACTTGACCAGGGCAAAGTCACAGAAGCTTCACAGATACCTCCAAATGCCCTGAGAGACCAAGCTACTAGGCTGCGGGCTGGGGACCATGGTCTCATGGGACATCTAGCTCAAACGGCATAACATAGTCTATAAAGAAATTGTTCTACATCTGACTGCAGTGAGTAGTACCTGGGGTCTTAAAATCCTGCAAGCAGCCCTCTAGGATACATCTACTGGTCCCATCCCTGCTGGAACAAAGGACAATGAAGAAGCCCAAAGACACAAGGGAAAGATTAGTCCAGAGGACTAATGGACCACAACTACCAGAACCTCCACCAGACTGAGCCCAGAACAACTACATGGTGCCCGGTTACCACCACCTACTGCTCTGGCAGGGATCACAATAGAAGGTCCCCAAGAGAGCCTGAGAAAAATGTAGAACAAAATTCAAATTCACACAAAAAGTAAATAAATAACCTGGCTTGCCAGTCTGACAGGGACTTTAGAAACCCGAAGAGTATGGCCGCTGGACACTCTCTTAAACTCAGTACTGAAGCCACTCCTGAGTTTTACCCTTCAGACAAAGATTAGACAGGTCTATAAGGCTAACAATAACACGTGAGGGATGTGCTTCATAGTTCAGTTCATGTAAGGAGATTAATGGGAACACCGGCCCAAAAGCAAAGACAAGAGGCAGGAAGGGACAAGGAAACTGGATGAATGGAAATGGGGAACCATGGGGCGGAGAAAGGAAGAGTGTTGACATATTGCAGAGTTGGCAACCAATGTTACACAACAATTTGTGCATTAACTGTTTAATAAGAAACTAATTTGCTCTGTAAACTCTGACCTAAAGCACAATTAAAAAAAAAAATGTCCATCCAAGTACTTCAAGTTTTGGATGGTTGTTTATAATCAAAGAGTGAGATCTAGTTGCTCTCACCTTGCCCCCGGACATGGACCTACTAGTGCTGGCCAACTCCTCTACCAGTTCCAAGGTAGAAAGATCCTCCACTTGCCATTTCTATGGGGCTGAAATGCAACACTGGAGTAGGATCTAAGGTGATGCTGGCTAGGGCTGGGACTCTGACGTAATGCAGATAGATCCTGCTCAGATCATTCAAAGACCGAGGAGGACAGGTCGGTGACCATTGCCAGTGCTCTCATAATTATCACTCTTTAAAACCAAATGAATAGTTATATCATTGGAGCCCAAGCCCACCTAGAAAAATTATTCAGGTCAAGTTACGGCATCCACTGACTAATGGATTCAGAGCCATGAGAGTTCTAAAGACATTGCTCAGTGAAGGAGCAAACTCAAGTGATAACCATCATCAATGTTGTTTTGCAAAATTTTCAATAGCCTCCTTGATTTTTCCTCTCACTGAACGTTTTTCAGAACAAACTTAGTTCATACTGACTTGGCTAATTAGATTTCAGGGAGGAGGAATTGACATTCTGTTCCTTCCTCTAGCAGAAAATCCCTACCCATTCATGTACCAGAAGTTTTCAGGGTCCCTATAGCAGTACTTTTCCCACACACACACAAAAATGATTTTATAAAACTTGGTGTTTGCAGTCATCACTGTATACATATAAATATTTCCATTTAAATGCTTTATTGTATCAAAATGTTATCTTGCATAAGAAATTATATCTAGTAAATAATTGTTTTACATAAGTCAACTATCATATATATATTATAAGTTGATCCAACAGAATGTGAAAATTATCGAACAATATCATTAGTATCACAAGCAAGTAAAATTTTGCTGAGATAATTCAAAAATGGTTGCATCAGTACATCGATCAATTTAGTTTCAGAAGAGATGTGGAACAAGGGGTATCACTGATGATACCAGATGTATCTTGGCTGAAAGCAGAGACTACCAGAAAGATGTTTACCTGTGTTTTATTGACTATTCAAAGGCGTTTGATTGTGTGGATCATAACAAATTATGGATAGCATTGCAAAGAATGGGAATTCCAGAACACTTAATTGTGCTTATGAGGAAACTGTATATACCCAAGAGGCAGTCGTTCAAACAGAACAAGGGAATACTGTGTGGTTTAACATTAGGAAAGGTGTGTGTCAGGATTGTATCCTTTCACCATACTTATTCAACATGTATGCTGAGCAAATAAAACAAGAAACTGGACTATATGAAGAAGAACAAAGCATCAGAATTGGAGGAAGACTCCTTAACAACCTGCGATATGCAGATGACACAACCTTGCTTGCTGAAAGTGAAGAGGGCCTGAAGCACTTGCTGATGAAGATCAAAGACAACAACCTTCACTATGGATTACACCTCAACATAAAGAAAACAAAAATCCTCACAACTGGACTAACAAGCAACATTGTGATAAATGAAGAAAATATTGAAGTTGTAAAGAATTTCACTTTACTTAAATCTACAATCAATGCTCATGGAAGCAGCAGTCAAGAAATCAAATGATGTATTGCATTGGGTAAATCTGCTTCAAATGACCTCTTTAAAGTGTTAAAAGCAAAGACATCACTTTCAGGTCTATGGTGCGCCTGACCTAGGCCATGGTATTTTCAATCCCTTATTTATGCATGCAAAAGCTAGACAATAAATAAGGAAGACCAAAGAAGAATTGATGCCTTTGAATTATGGTGTTGGTAAAGAATATTGCATATACCATGGACTACCAGAAGAATGAATAAATCTGTCTCAGAAGAAGTACGGCCAGAATGCTCCATAGAAGAAAAGATGGTGAGATTTTGTCTCACATACTTTGGACATGTTATCAGGAGGGACCAGTCCCTGGAGAAGGACATTATGGTTAGTAAAGTAGAGGGTCAGTGAAAAAGAGGAAGACCCTCAATGAGATGGATTTATACAGTGGCTGCAACAATGGGCTTAAACATAGCAATGATTGTGAGGATGGTGCAGGACCCGGCAATATTGCATTCTGTTGTACATAGGATAGCTATGAGTCAGAACTGACTCGATGACACCTAACAATAACATATGTATGTTATGTATACATATATATATATATATATAAATTATCTAATTATAAATTCTATTTATATAATTCTATGTATATATATATATATAAATTCTACTATATAAATATATATATCTACATCTCAAAATCAGCCAGTGAAACTCATGAGTCACAACAGTCTGTGTTCCTTTGTTCATAGGGTCACCATGAATTGAAGGCCAATTAACAACATCTAACAACAACAAACAGAAAATTATTAAGCATTTACAGTATTTTTGCTGAAATTATTAAATTTGAAATACATTTTCAAGTAGTCTGTTTTGTATATGTGCTAAAAGTAATTCTAATCAACCCCCTAGGGTTGGATAATTACTGTATATAATGCCTTAATTTGAATGTTAAAAATATTTTTGATTGGAAAAATTTTTTAACATAAAAGATACGTAAGTGGTTAGGAGTCATATAATAGAATTCCCTATCCTTGCATGAAAACCAGCAAGTCCAATCTTCTATGCCAGCCATTCAAGGTCTAAAACTGGTGATCCTGCCTCAGTCCTGAAGATAAGATGTGAATATCCTGCTGTGGAAATTCTGTGTTCCCTTGGAACTAAGCTTTTCATGCAAAGTGCTGCTCAGTGTATCAGAGCCAAGAGAGATCTACTTTTAGTTATGGGCAGGTTTCAGGACCATTTATGCCTACTTGTTTATAAATGTGTTTTCCTTTTGCGGGGTTTAGTCTGAGGTTTTGTTTCATTTCAACATACCTCCTAATACTGAGTTTGTAGAGAAGTAGAAGCTGAGGTTATAAAAGCCTTTGGCATGTAGTTGACTTGGACCAACAGAGACAACACATATATACCAAAAAGAACTTGACCAATCAAAGTCGAATATGCTTTATGTTGTTTCTCTGTGCAGCACTAAAGAGCAAAGGAGATGCCAGGGATATGATAACTAATTTTGCTAGATTAAGGAAAATGCTTTCAGGACAATAGAACTAACATATTTAGTAAAAAGCTTGAGATAAATATATGTTTTGAAAAGATTTATTCATGTTAAATTGTTAGCTGGTCAATTTAATAAGCCATTTAAATGATAAAGAGAACTGAAACACTTTATTTCCCGGTAACAGGAAATGGATATTACAAGATGGTCTTTTCTTTTGCCTACTGCCTCCATTCCTGTTTAGAAAGTTAGTTTGACGGGATGTCTGGAGCTACAGCAGCTTTTTTATCACCCTGAGGCAACAAGCATACAAAGAATATATAACATGATTTGGGATAGGAGGAAGAAAGTATGAGAAGAGTTTGAGTCTTAGATGAAACTGGAACAACTCTGAAACTGTCCACTGCAAAAATCTTTACTGAGTAACATAATGAATGTCCATATGACTTAACTGTTTATTGGTCTTCTATCTTTCAGCTAAATGCATCTAACGTGGTATAGAATCTTACTCAAGAATTTACAAAAACAATAATAATGAAGAGTAAATCTAAAGAAAGCGAAGGAAGTAAAAAATAAAGAGCAGAAACCAATGTAAGGGATAACGAAGAGACAATAGCCATAAAATAACAAAGTAGTACTTCGAAAGACTAATAAAATAGACAAAATTTAAGGAAACTTGATCAAAAAGCTATTTATATACCCTATAAAATTAATAAATGTATTTAGCAAGTTTCAGTAACAAGATCAGCCTACAAAAATCATTGAATTCCTATACATCAGCGAGAAATAATTAATGAACAAAAATTTTCTTAGCTATTTATAATGGCAACAAGCAACATGTGGTGACAAGGAATAAAATTTGCAAAAATGTGTAAAGTTCTCTCATGGAAAATGCTACAAAATGTAATTGAAAGGTGTGAAAGAAAACACAGATAATAAATAAACAGAAAGAAATGTAGAAATACATCACTTTCATGTATGGGAAGATTCAATATCACAAAGATGTCAACTCTTCTCTATAAATTCCAAGTTTTCTCCATCAAACTCACAACAAGATTATTTTTATAACATGACAAACTGATTCAGTAACTCATATAGAAGAGAAGCACTTCAAGAATAGGCAAGACATTTTTATATATTTCAAAGTTTAATTTTTGTCTCTTAATTTCAATCAGAACTATGACTTTCAAAATTTATACTTTCTGGTAATAACTGAGGTTTCTTTGTGGGCCAGTATATAAATTACTTTTGCTGAAATTTTCCAGAATTTTTTTTAAATGTGTGCTTTCTGTTTACAGTATAAATTGCTTATTTATCACTTAGAGTTTTTTTGACAAAGTGAGCTGTTGTTCTAAGAATGGACTCTATTCACATATGCACAGAAACTAGAGGAACATGCCAAGTGCTGTCACTAAGTAACAAAGACATAAAGGATAATTTATCCCTAAATCTACGTGAAAGAACCATCTCAGCCAAATCAATTTTGAAGACTAAAGGAGCAATTTTGCTTAAACAAACATCAAGATTTAATCTAAAATTAAATAAGACAACTAATATTAGAATATTTATGTTCAAAATGGGCAATGGAATTAAACAGAAACTCTAGGCACATACTTACATACAGGTGTTACATGTAAATATTAAAATAGAGTATAGAGAGAGATATTATACATAAGATATTATATATAGAACACACACATCAGAGATGGCATTGCAAATCAGGGGTAAAAGATGGACTTGTTAATAAATGCCACCAAGTAAACTAGTTTCCCATATCTAAAAGAAAAATAACAAGTTCCCTCCCTCATACCAAATTTAAAAATTCATTCCAGATGGAGTAGTGGCCTAAATGTTAAAAAAAAGAAAGGAAGGAAGGAAGGAAGAAAGGGAGGCAGAGAGCGAGGGAGGGAGGAAGGAAGGAAGGAAGAAAAAAAGAAAAGAAAGCCTATAACGTTTTTAGAATAAAAACATTGAAGGATCTCTTTCTAATATCGGAGTAAAGAAGCATTTCTTAATTTAGACACAGAAAGCATAAATTATAGGATAAAGGATTTACTTCTTTTTCTGCTCAGTATGCCCCCTTTCCTTTCAGTTCTTCAAGCTCCAACCCGCATCCAGTCCTTTGAACATGGTATTTCTGTTGCCCAGAACGTTTGCTTAAACCCTGTTCCCAGACTCCACCTCAGTTAACTATAATTCGTGCTTCAGATCTTGGCTCAAATACTTCATTTTCTCAATAAAGCCTTTCTCAACATCCCAACCCAAGAGAAATTTAAGTTTCCTTACTAAATGGTTATGAACTCTCGGCATGTTCCTTTCTTAGTATTCATCACTGTTCGTGATCATACGTTTACTTGTGTGATTGTTTGAGTAATAGCTGGCTTCACCCACTACACTGTAGCCCCAAGTTCATCAATACATCCTCAACACCTAAAACAATGCCTGGGGCAAAGAAGGCATCCCATAAATATTTTCAGGATAAACAATGAAAGAGACTGGTTTCATCAAAAGGTGAGGAGAGCACCAAAATATTGATAAAAAGTTTGTGTAAAGGTTGTGTATACGCTGGAACTTTCTAAACATACAGGCTCTGGACATGAGAAGTGTGAACAGCATTTTCAGATAAGGCAATAATACGAAAGTCAGGAAAACTCACTACTTTTCTTATTACGCCTACCAGTTTCGAACATTCCATCATTGGAATCACTATCCCTGTCTCTCTGTAACTCACTTTGAGGGAGATCCCATGTTTGTTTTCTGTGGGCTCATCTTCATTCATTTACTTGAGCCCAGCAGACAAGGTCTCTTCTATCAGGAAGATTTCATTCTTTTAGGGGGAGGAGAACACGGAAAAATAAACATTTAATAAGAAAATATCAAGTTCCAGATAATAATTGAAAAGTGCCTGAATAATATAAAAAAGTAGCATGGTGTGCTTGCAAGAGACTAGATTATACTGGATACATAAGGCTTCACTGAGAAGGTGACATTTAAGCGGATATTTTAAAATGTATATCCAAGCTCTTAACTCATTGTGGTGGTTTATAATGTTGGTAGCTGCTTGATAATTGTGTGTTAGATTTAATTGAATATTTATGCAATCTCTTAAAGTCCTGATTGCTCCTTGTAGCCTTCTGTCACTAAACTAGGTCAGGAGATAAAAAGTTATCTCTATAATGGTTAAATAACTTTCCACGAGTCATTTAAAACTGTAATCAAAGGAAGAAGAACGCCAACTCTGACCTAGCGTCTGGTTTTCCATGTTATGAGACGCAAATAATAACCCTCACTTCCACTCCCAGCCCCACTGCAGTTGAAACTGTGCTGAATTTTCTTCTACTGGCACTGTCTCTACATTAAAAAATACAGCCACAAAACTCTAATCAGTATACCCTATTTAACTCCTCAGTAAAAAGCCTATATCCAGTTACTTTGTTGATTTTTTTACATATTTCTAGGTGTATGCAAATATATCACTCTTCCAAAATTAACACTCATGCCTGACAGAGCTTGGACTAAAGGAAGGCAGTTGTTAAGAGGTATTCTCTGGTTCATCTTAGAGAAATGCTCCCTGTATTATTTTTCTATACTGCATAACAAACTACCACAAATTTAATGGCTTATGATGGTACACGTTTACTCTTTTCCATAGGTTTCCGTGGATCGAGAGTTTGAGCACTGCTCAACTGGGTTCCCTGCAAAGCTGCAATCAAGATGATGGCCAGGGCTAGTTCTCATCTGAAGGTTCAGTTGGTGATGGATCCATTTCCATGCCTGGTCAGGTGGCTGGTGGAATTCACTTCCTTGCAGTTGGAGAATCCATGGTAACTCACCTCTTCAAAGCCAACAATGAAGAAAGAACCTAGAGTGAGTCTGTTAGCTAGATAGAGTCTTATTTACCATAACACAGTGATAGAGGTGACACCCTGTTACCTTTGTTATTTTCTATTGATTAGAAGCAAGTCATAGGTTCCACTCACTCTCTACAGGACGGGATTACAAAAAAGTGTGGATAAGGGGAGGCGGACATCATGGGGGCCACCTTAAAGTCTGTCTACCACAGTATCTTTTTTTTAAGCTTTCTGCTTAAAAATTTGCTATAAATTTTGTGCTAAAGGTCT
>NW_004444195.1:1578390-1579598 GCF_000243295.1 Trichechus manatus latirostris
AGTAAGAAATAAAACAAGAGAGTTCTGAATAATTGGAGGGACATTATATTGATCTTTTTCATACAGCAAAATGTTTTCTGATTTATCAGCTAAAGTACTCTGAGTTCAAGTTACAGAAAAACCAATGCATACCACTATAAAAATAATCAAGTCTGAAAGTAAAATGGGCTTCAGGGTCAGAGTAATCTGTTGACTGGTTTCTTTGCACTACCTCTGCCCTCCTCTGTGCATTTGCTTCTTTTTCAGGCTGTTTTCTGCATGTAAGAAAATGACTGAAGCATCTTCTGTCAGCATCCAGAGGCAAAAGGTTCTGGAAACTCTCTCATAAGAATTTAAAAGTCAGGAATAACTTTCCCCTACAGCCCTAGCAAATCCTTTATAATGACTCAGTGGCCCAAAATGGGGTGATGATCCATTAATGAACCAATCACTTCGACCCTGTATGGAATAGCACTTAAATCACTTATCACCTGGAGCTGAGGTGTCATAGGGTTTTTCTGAGTCACACGGGCTGTTCAGCGAGGGGTTCTCCTAGGAAGGAGGAAAGTGAAGATTGGTGCTAAAAAGTCAGCCAGGGTTGTCCACTACAGCCTGTGCATTACACAGGGACAGTCTTTAGAGTACCAAGCATTTCAATTATGTGTTACCACCATCCCTAGCACAAAGTAATTACTTAAAATATTTCAGTTGAATAACCAAATGAATGAATGTCAGGGGTCATAGGAAGGATATATAAAAATTGGTGCATTTATATTAGAAGAAAATAACATTCTAGAAATGCATCCCCGAATACAAACTGGGTCTGAAGGACCATTGTGTTCTCACTGGTAGAGATTTTATTGCATGCAGGATAGCATCCTCAGCTCTTGAAGCCTACCAATAGCCTATCTAGCACATGGGACAGACTAGGAATGGCAGAATTTCTGGCAATAACGTTTAACTTGACTTATTTGAACAACTAGGATTCCAATTTAATATGAAGATTCATAAAGCTAGTCTATATCTTAAATGCCTCACTAACTCTCAGAAATGGCAATTAAAAATCAAAGAAAGTTTTGTCTCTCTTTCTTTTTTTCCCTAAGTTGAATTTCTTACATCACAAGACAGGATTAACAAGAAGTCAGCTCTCATTCAGATGACTGGCTGTGTGAAATCCCTTTGTGGTTTATTTTTATTTCTAGTGGTTATATGACATTTAAAGCACCTTT
>NW_004444195.1:1580341-1582432 GCF_000243295.1 Trichechus manatus latirostris
GAAGTTGCACTGGAGTAGAGGGGGCCCTAATCCAATATGACTGATGTCTTTATAAAAAAAGAAAAAAACACGCAAAGATACAGACACAGCAGGAAAATGACCATATGAAGACAGAGGCAAAAATTAGAGGAATACAAGGAACACCTGGTGCTACCAGAAGCAAAAGCTGAATGAGACAAGGGAAACTCCCCCCATACAACCATTGGAGTGGATGTGCCCCTGCACACACTCTGAATTCAGACTTCAAGCCTCCAGAACTGTGAGAATATATATTTCTTTTGTTTTAAGTGCAGGAGAAAGATGTGGCAATGTGCTTCTGTAAAGATTTACAGCCTTGGAAGTCCTATGGGGCAGTTCTACTATGTCTTCAAGTGTCACTATGAGTCGAAATGACTCCATGGCGATGGGTTTTTGTTTTAAGCTATCCACTTTGTGTTAATTTGTTATAGCAGCCCTAGGAAGTTAATACAGATTTTGGCACTGGGAAGTAGGGTACTGTTGTAAGAAATACCTAAAAATGTGGAAGTGGTTTGGAATTGGGTATGGGAAAAGACTGGAAGAATTTTGATGTGCTTGGTAAGAAAAGCCTAGATTGCCTTGAAGAAACAGTTGGTAGAAATATGAACATTAAAGGTGCTTTGGTGAGGCCTTAGATGGTGAAATGTTATTGTATATTGGAGGAAACGTTATCCTTGTTATAAAGTGGTAGAGGTCTTGGCTGAATTAAGCACTCGCATTTTGTGGAAAGTAGAACTTGCAAGTGATAAACTTGGACACTTGGCTGAGGAGATTTCTAAATAAAGTATAGAAGCAACCTCATTTCTTCTTGCTGCTTATAATAAAATCTGAGAGGAAAGAAATAAATTGAGAAAGGAATTGTTAATGAAAAATGAAGCAGAACTTAAGATTTGGAAAATTCTCAGCCTATCCATATTGCAAAAAACGTGAAAGAGTGCTTTGGAGAGAATACCAAGGCCCTGAGGCCAGGAACAATGGAGCTTTTGTGGGCCCAGAGGTCAGATCAAGCCACAGAAGTTAATTCCGTGGAATTTGAACCTATTGTGTTTCAGACTTACTTTATACCTAGGGCCCCTTTTTTTCCTTCCAGTTTTGCAGTTTTGGAACAAGAATGCCTGTCCTATTCTTGTCCCGTCATTGTATTTTAGAAGCAGGTAACTTGTTTTTGAAGTCTAACAAGTCCATAGATGGAAAGGAATTTTGCCCCAGAAATATCATAACCAGAGGTTCACTCATATCTGATTTAGAAGATAAGATTTTGGACTTAGAGTGGATGCTAGAATGCGTTATGACTTTGGAGGATGCTGGGATGAGGAGAATGTAGTTTGCATGTGGGAAGGATATGACTTGGGATGGGGGACAATAGGTTGTATTGAATTGTGCCCAACTCCCAAAAAACGTATGTTGAAATCCTAACTTTTAGAACCTCAGAATGTGACGTACTTGGAAATAGTGGCTTTGCAGATGTTATCAGTTAAGCTACCATGATGTCATGATGGAGTAGGGTGGACCCTAATTTAATATGACTAACCCTGGTAGCGTAGAGGTTAAGAGCTACCATTGCTAACCAAAAGGTTAGCATTTTGAATCTACCAGGTGCTCATTGGAAACCATATGGGACAGTTCTACTCTGTCCTATAGGGTCACTATGAGTTGGAATTGACTCAATGGCAACAGGGTTTTTGGTTTTTTTAACGTCCTTCTACAAAGGAGAAGAGATGTAGAGACGTAGATGCAGAGGGAAGATGGCTATGTGAAGAGAGAGGCAGTGGCTGGAGTGATGCATCTGTAAGTCAAGCAACACCTGGAGCTACCAGTAGCTGGAATAGACGAAGGAAGATCTTCTCCTAGAGCCATCGGAGAGAGCGTAGCCCTGCAGACAACCTGAATTTGGACTTCAAGTCTGCAGAACTATGCAAAATAAATTTCTGTAGTTATAGTTCATCCATTATGGTAATTTATTATGACAGTACTGAGAAACTACTATACTTCGTCTATTCTCTGCCTCAAATAGCCTTTGTTTGTTGTACTTAATACATTTATAAACTAGTTGACTGAAAATTTTACAAAAAA
>NW_004444195.1:1582532-1585150 GCF_000243295.1 Trichechus manatus latirostris
AAAAAACCCCTCATACTCACTTACTAATGAGAGAAAGTATTACAAAATATTTCAGAGTGTGGATTCTGGAAACAAAGAGACACTGAGTTGAAGTCAATTCCTTCTTATTAGCTATTATCATGCAACTTACTTTTCCAAGCTTCAATTTTCTCATATTCTAAATTAAGATAATACTTAAAAGTTTTTGTTTATTTTACTTATTCATTTTACTTTATTTTCATTTTAGTTTTCACATAATGCTTCCTAACACTTTGTGTATTGTATTGTACATAGAAACTAAATGTTCAATATTATTTTGCTGTTATTGCTATCATCTTCATGATTATGGATTCAACACGAATATGCAACTCACCCATCCTCTCCTAGTGGAATCCTAAGTCAAAAGAAATATGTAGTTTTATAAATGTGTTTCTTAATCTCATGGGTATTAATAAAAGTCTTTATAAAATAAACCAATAATTTGCAAAGCAAAATGGCCTCATAATGTCAATCTTAGACTCTTATTATACATACCATGTACAGATAGTGCTGAAAATCCATGGATTTGTGCTACTCATTACCTGAATACCAGTAGACCTCATATAACTTCACTGGTCTCATCTAGATCTCCTTTTCAACATATTTTAATTACAAGTCTCTGAAATAGAAGTAATTTTTCTATAGAATGGTCCCAAGAGATCTATGAGCCCCTTGAAGTTGAATACAAACATCAAACTGCTTAGTTTAATAAATTGTCTTTAAAATCCACACTTTAACCCATTCAGTCCTCTCTTCAAACTTTTCACTGGAGCCAGAGCAATTTTCTGAAATGCAAAATACATTGGTTGAAAAATATCACCAGTACACCTAATTGAGTAAGTACATATTTGATTTCTCTTAATTTTAGGATAAAAACAAAAACATTTAACTTGAACCTGAAAGTATTTTATGGTTTGAATTTATCTGCCAAAATACTAACATTTGTCTCCCTTTACTTTCTAAAATATGATGTTTCCCCTCCTTGTCACAGGCCCTTAACACATGCTGGCCTTTCTGCCACAGTGATTGCTTCCCTCTCCCTTATTATGTTCTAGTTCATCCTTTAGATATCACTTAGATCATTTTTTCCTAATGTCCTTGATTAGGTCAGATATTCCTATCATACTTTTTCTTAGCAAAATGGAGGCCCCCATTTTTGTTTTTGTCATGGTTCAATTTTAAATTCACTGATATGTTAATCTCATTAATTTCTGCTTTGCCTACTGTACTACAAGCTCTATATGGCAAGAATTTCATCTACACCTGCTCACCTTTGAATTATCACCCTTTAGCACAATGCCTGGTACAATGATACTTGTTAATGAATGTATAAATATACAAGTGAATAAGAAAGGGGAGGTTCATAAGTTTTATCCACAAGTTGGAAACCACATTTTTCTCTCTCCTATGCTTATCACATTATATTGTCATCTCTTTGAAGGCAGAGGATTTTTCCCATTAATCTTCGCATTCTTAGATTTCTGGCCTAATGTCTGATACATAAAAATTAAACAATAAATATTCGCTAAATAAAGGAATAAAATCTAGCATAGTGCAGCAGACAGATTAATCTCTTAACAAATGAAAATTAGTACTAACATGCCTGTCAGTTTCTCATACTGCAGTGGCTTGCATGTTACTATGATGCTGAAAGCTATGCCACTGGTACTTTAAATACCAGCAGGGTCACCCATGGTAGATAAGTTTCAGCAGAGTTTCCATACTAAGACGAACCAGGAAGAAAGGTCTCCTATCTGCTTCCAGAAAATAACCAATGAAAACCCTATGGATCAAAATAGAATATTGCCAGTATAGTGCTGGAAGATGAGGCCCCTCGGTTGGAAGGCACTGCATAGCAGCCTCAGCAATAGGATCAAACTTACCAGTGATCATGAATATGGCAGGATGATACAACATATCTTTCTGTTAGACATGAGTTTGTCATGAGTCGGAGTCAACTCAACAGCTAACAGCAACAAGTACTGATGTTACTATCATTATTATTTTTGTTATCACTAATCACCTAGAAGTAAACTACTATCCATCAGTAAAAACATGGTACTCAATATACATGAAAATTTTGGAATGTCATAGTTTGTTCTTTGCTTCAAAAAAGAATTTTTAAATATTTTGTTGAGATTTGTAAAAACTGAGATTATTATCCTAACATTCAATGATATTTTAAATTAAGTCTAACATGTTTATTAATCTAATTATTGCATCAAAAATATTATCATTTGACAAAGGCCCAAAGTCTGTTAATTGGGGAAAAGACAGTCTCTTTAACAAATGGTGCTGGCATAACTGGATATCCATCTGCAAAAAACAGAAACAAGACCCATACCTCACACCATGCACAAAAACTAACTCGAAATAGATCAAAGACCTAAATATAAATTAGAAAGTGATGAAGATCATGGAAGAAAAAATAGGGACAATGCTAGGAGCCCTAACACATGCCATAAAGAGAATACAAAACATAAGTAACGATGTACAAACACCAGAACAGAGACTAGATAACTGGGAGCTCCTAAAAATCAAACACTTATGCTCATCAAAAGACTTCACCAAAAGAGTAAAAAGACAACCTACAGAGTCGG
>NW_004444195.1:1586917-1588005 GCF_000243295.1 Trichechus manatus latirostris
CAAACTCACGCTCTTTAGTCTTCTTAATCAAAAATGCATTACGTTAATCTTAGGTATAAACTTCCAGCTTAATGCTAAATTTCCCCCAATGCCCAAATATTACCAGAGAGTAAATAATAAAACTCACAGATATATATAATACTTTTTTAAAACCCATAGCAGTTAATAAAGTTGTTGAGTCAAAAAAAAAAAACAAACAAACTAATACACCATCTTGAAAGTCAGGTAAGATACACAGACTTCACACTTTATCCAAAAGAATTAACAATAGAAGTAAGAATTTAAATGGAGCATAAAAAACTTTGGTATTATGCAATTATGCATATGAAAATTTGATTTAGAATACTTAGGGAAAAATAATACTTTAGCAATAGATGCAATTAAAATCTATTTATTTTGCAGAATCTTATTTCTTACTGTTTTGCTTGATCAGCTTTCTGTCTACCTTTTTTTGCCTTAAGAAACAAAAAGCTGAGTTTTCACATGGTGCCCAGTTGAACGATTTAACACCAATATTAATAAAGTAAAATAACTTCCTCTAAATGTTATTTCATCATTGAGCGAATTACTTGAGCTGAGCAGTTTCTGTAGCTTTTGTAAGAGTTCCAACAGGTTACCTCATGGCTATTCTAATGTCATATTCTTTTCAGAATTTTATATGGATAATCAGAAGATCAGGTTCTTTAACTTCTCTACCAGCTGCTTATTGTTGATTGATATTTAGGAAAATGATAAAAGCATAATAAGGCTGAAACAAGACTATTCCTAAACCAAGGCAAAACATTTTCTTTTAGTGATAATGAAAAAGAAAAGAAATACAAAAACAAGTTAATACTTTGATACATATTTTGTATTTTAAATTCTGATTTTTCCTAATTCAGGTAAAACTATGAATTCCAAGACATGAAATTAAATGCCCATCTTTAATAAAACAGTTGAGAGAACTAAAATAACTTCAACACAGAACCATCAGTACTTCAAAGCAAGTTGAAACATGAATTGACAATATTCTACAGCTTTTGTCAAACTGAACTTCTTAAAGTTGCAAATGTATTGGCTGAGTAATCAACATCCAATTATATGGGAGA
>NW_004444195.1:1588487-1589924 GCF_000243295.1 Trichechus manatus latirostris
AATGCCCATCTTTAATAAAACAGTTGAGAGAACTAAAATAACTTCAACACAGAACCATCAGTACTTCAAAGCAAGTTGAAACATGAATTGACAATATTCTACAGCTTTTGTCAAACTGAACTTCTTAAAGTTGCAAATGTATTGGCTGAGTAATCAACATCCAATTATATGGGAGAAACAGCACAATCTTGATAAAATTTCTCTGTCATCCTGAAACTCAAATTATGCAGGAATAATGAAAAAATATGTTCAAATATGTTAAGCACTAGGGTATCTCAGTTATAAGTTTTGTTGTTTCAGTTACTGGAACATACTCACCCTTTATGCCCTAGTGTGTGATGCTGAGGCTGGACTCAGCTGTGTTCAGCTGACTCCTGTCTTTGCCAACAGAGGGTACTCGAAAAGCACTAGAAAGGGTGGAGGAAAAAAAAGTGATATACTCTTTATTTGTTTCCTGTTCCTTTTGGCTTCCAGCGTCACTACAGCAACACTTTTTCACCCTGGCAGTCACAGATCATAGCTTTAGCAGCAGTTGATTTCAGTTTGCACTTTTCCCAACGCTTTAAGAACCAAGCTCATCACACTCGCTCAGAGTCACCAGCTTCAATGGAGTTTGCAGTTAACTCCTCCTCAGATACCTGAGTTTCAGCCCTGCAGATTCCCTATCCATCACCAAAGTTTTGATAATTCCAACTTTTTCCTTGTAGTGCCCTTGTCTTAGCGGGGGAACTGTTTCCATCAGTTACTCTCCCATGATACCCTTCTGCCATTTCCGTTCTCCAGGATTTGGTATCAAATCTCTGTATTAAATGCTTTTGGTTTAAAAACAAATAAACAAACAAACAAATGCTGTTATTTCTTTCTCCTGAATGATACATGTATGTCACGATAAGGATTAATAAATGATTAATTGAATCCTTTTGCTTACATATCTTTGTTTATTGATATATTAAATCGATGTGTGATTTTTTTAAAAATTTTTCATCATACTTGACTCCCTAGAGACCCTTGATAAAGAAACCAGAGCTGCATGTTAACATTTTACTTTTTTAAGTAAAAAATGAGCCATTCCTAGTATTACTAACTCAGTGAAAACTGGTTTTCAATACCCTTTCCATCATCACCTATGGTTTTGCAGAAGTGATTGCTTTCTCTTATACCTTCATGCAACTTCAATGGGCTACACCAAGACCTTCACCTCCAATTTTTAACTCTACTGTGTGTACTTATCTCTTTTCCCATTAATATATCCTTATATGCCCAATGGAGCCCTGATGGTGCCGTAGTTAAGAGCTCAGCTGCTAACCAAAAGGTCAGCAGTTCAAATCCACCAGTTGCTCCTTGGAAACCCTATGGGGCAGTTCCACTCTGTCCTATAGGGTCTCTATGAGTTGGAATTGACTCAATGGCAGTGAGTTTGGGTTGGGTTTTTGTATA
>NW_004444195.1:1592133-1593164 GCF_000243295.1 Trichechus manatus latirostris
TCTCCTGATTTCTTCTTCTAAGTCAACTGTGCTACATTCTCCTTATATCTCCAACCTCTAAATGCTGGGAGGATCCAAGGCTTAGTCCTTAGACCTCTTTCCTTTTCTCTCTACCCGATTTCTTTGATGACTCATTCAGTCTCATTGTCTAAATACCAACTATATACTGACAACTCCTAAGTGTAGATGTTCAGTCAAGACTTGATTGTCTCATGGAGCCTCCTGCCTAAACTACAATTTCCTCTCAAGTTAATAAGAAAATGTCACAAGTATCATGACCATCATAAAACCCTGTTAGTGTCTCTTCAATCCTTCTTAGAAAGCAGCAACTCTATTTTTCCAGTTTTCCAGGCCAAAAATGTTGGAATCATCCTTGACCCTTTCATTTTTCCCACATCCAATCTATCACATTGTTATTAGCTCTATAATCAACTCATTTCTAATCACTTTCATTATCCAAGCCACTCTAGTCCATGCCATCGTTATCTCAATAGCATTTGAATCGTTTTTCTACTTCCAGACTCAGTGTCCTCCTTTTATCCATTCTCCACACACAAGCTAGAGTGATTTTTTTTTTTCTAAAACGTAGGTTATATACAGTATGTTGCTTGTCTGAACAAAACATTTAAATAGTTTTATGTTCAAAGTGAAAGGCAATATCCTTACAATGGCATACAGTGCCATATGTGATATGGCTGCCCATTACTTCTCTAATCTCATTTCTTACCATTCTCCCCTGGTTCACTCTGTTCTAGCTACACAGTCCTCTGTGTTATTCCTCAAGTACACTAAATTCACTTCTGCCTCAGGACATTCATACTTGCTGGCAACTGCACTTTGAATCCTTTTCTCCTAGATTCCCTTAAAGATTTCTCTTTTTTTTTTTTCTGAAATGTCATTTTAGGAGTGAGCTGTTCCCTTTTCACCTGTTAAAAACTGTAGCCTACCCTATCACCCCTATCTATCAATCCTCTTCCTTTTTTTCCATGACATTTATCGCTTGTCATATGTATTATTTATCTGATTTTTCT
>NW_004444195.1:1606882-1615500 GCF_000243295.1 Trichechus manatus latirostris
TTTCAGGATTGTTGTATTCTCTGTTTGGCTTATTTTTTGGATCTTTGCTGTGGAGGGACGGCGTGGTGCTTCTGCCTAGAGCGCCATTTTGCCGGAACTCTGATTAGCTTTTTTAACAGTAGAAGATACTGAAGCAAAATATGTTGTGGGAACAAAAGAAAGGAATCAAAATAAAGGTAGTAGAACAGAGAATGAGTGGAGTAGTTGATTTTGTATCCAGAATAAAAAATAAATTAACTTGTGGCAGCAGATAATTAAGGTCCTTACGTTTTGTAAACTTTCAACAAGTATCGTGTTCCAAACAACTCCATGTAATAAAGCACACAGTGGGCTTTTCTGAGGGGGGTAGTCTCAAAGTCATCATTCTTCAACTAAATTTCAATATTCTAAGGTACTATCTATAAGACAATATAAAAATATTGGAAAGTGAGAAAAGTGTAGAAACAGAGTTAATGAATTATCAGTTATTTTTACATGTTATATGTAATGTATGCATATTCTGCTAACAAACTTGAACAGTTCCAAACATCCTTGGACATTCCACATTTTCTTGTGCCCTCATATCATGCTTTTCCTCCCATTTTTGAATGTTTCCTCATTCTGAAAACTTTTATCCCTACACAGATAATACAAAGTATATCGTGTGCCAGGTTGTTCTCTCAAATTGTTCATTTCTGACAACAAAGAATGGGTCCCAAGGTACAAATGAATGGGTGCAGTAGATCTGATGAATCCAGATTCTCACGCAAACTTACAGTGTAATCATGAGGATATATCATACCCTATCTTAACTTCAATTTTTTGAACTATAAAATTATGAGATTGAGCCAAATGGTTGCTGAGATTGCATCTAACTCAAAAGTTCTGTGATCAGTGCCTGGTGACAATCACCCCAAATCTCAACTTGCATGCAAACAAAATCTGAATAAATTGGATCTTTTGAGATATATCTGTGAAAAATGAACTTTTAAACACATTTGAGATCTGAGTTAAAATGAGAAAGTTAACATTTAAATCAAAACAGAAAATATCTTTAACCATTCTTGCCATAGTTAAGGCAAGGCATTTTGTGATTTTTCTAGTTAGAAATGTGCCCCCCACTTCTTCTTGAGGGGGAGGGGGAGTATTTAACCTACCAAATTATCTGACTATTAAAAAGCACTATACTGATGTAAGAATTCTGATTGGAGGGCAGGAATTCTGTTCTACTTAGTGTATACTATATCTGTATTAAACCCCCAGAGTCTTATCAGTCTCAGTCTTTTTCATATGCATTTTATTTGTGGAGCTAAAGTGGTGTAGCACATAGACTGTTAATATCCATTATACCTGCTTAAACCTAGCTGAATTTCTTGGAGCCACAATAAGGAGTTATTTTTTAGCACACATGAAAGGGAAAACAATCTGCCATTCAACTAGATTTATGAAGTCTGAGGAAGCCATCTAACAAACAATCATAATGTGAACAAAAACAACACTAAGTATAACAAAATGAACAGATTATTTATAGCAGAATATTTTTTCATTAGTATTCCAGTGAATTAGAATGTGAGACTGCAAACAATTATGTGAGCTAGAAAAAAAAATATCACTTTCTACATGAGTAATTTAGAGAATAAATTATTCAGATGCCCGAGGCTGGTATAAGGTATCCCCACGGTACACTTGGTCATGTAGGGATGCCCTGGAAGCAGGTTTCCCAAGCAACCATTTGTAGGAGGGACCATAGTGCCATTAATAAAAGGGAAAAGGCTCAGGAGCCACATGCTTTGTCCAAGGATAAATGATCAACTGACAGGCTTTTAAAACGATTAACCTTAGTCTTCCGATCATATACATCCCCAATAACTCACCTAAAATCCTGGTACACAAAAATTTTCTAAAAAGACAAAATTGTGTTTTTGTTTTTTTTTTTCCATATTACTAAATGTATTTTTGGCAAAGAATATTGAATATACCATGGACTGCCAGAAGAACAAATCTGTATTGGAAATACAGTTAGAATGCTCCTTAGAAGCGAGGATGGTGAGATTTTGTCTTACGTGCTTTGGGCATGTTATCAGGAGAGACCAGTTCCTGGAGAACGACATCACGCTTGGTAAAGTAAAGGGTCAGCAAAAAGAGGAAGATCCTTGACTAGATGGATTGACACAGGCTGCAGCAATGGGCTCAAAGCATAGCAACAATTGTGAGGATGGCACAGCACCAGGAAGTTTTGTTCTCTTGTACGTAGGGTTGCTTTGTGTCGGAACCGACTTGGCATCATCTAACAAAAACAACTAACAAATGTATTTCAAAAAATACATATAATAAATGAAAAGGAAGATAAGGCTGCCCACTTCAGAGCAGTTACTTCTAAGTCGTTTTGAACACAAATGCCCAAGGGGACGGAGTGTTGGCGAGTAAACATAACAATTCTCCTGGTGTCCTCTGAAACTGGTTAGGAGCAAATTACAATTACAGATTTCTATTGATTTGCAATTGCCAATGGAGGCAGGGACAGTCTCTCATGATCAACAATCAATAACCATCACAACTATCAATTGTATGACCTTCTTTCATGCCCAGGCTGGTTTGAACTGGTGAAGCGTAGACTATATTTGGAAGAAAAAAAAAAGAAAAACAAAGATAAAACCTTTGTTTCCACATTCTTCTATTGTCTTCTAGGAAAGAAGAAAAAAAAATGGCATATGAAATTAATTTGTATTGCTTGTTCAAGCAACAATCATTAAGCCCTGAGTTATTTTCCAGTTTGCAAAATAGTGAGATTACTCTCATGAAGTATGTTGTGTGTGTGTGCGTGTGTGTGTATGCTTACGTGCATATATTCCTTTGAAGGTGTTATGCTTTCTGGTCTTTACCCAGTATACGTAGCTTAACTGCTTCAGTTTCTTGAGCCACAAAATGAGATATGCAGAGATCAAACACATGCTGTTAATTCGCTCGTATGCTATCACCTGTATAATTCCATGTTCATAGGGCTGTGAAGGGGAATATGTCATAAACATGAAAGCAGTGATAAGTCACATGAATTTGTAGCTCTTTGGCCTTTTCAGTCCTTGGTTCTGAATTTAAATCACTTTTGAAAATCAGGAAATGTGAACATAAGTGAATTTAGACTACAGAAATAAGAGCTGCATTAAATCCTTAGCCAAAATAAACAAATAAAATTCCTCTAGCTGGGTAACAATGTGCAAATCCAGAATTAAAATGTAGCTGTGGAAACCCTGGTGACCTAGTAGTTAAGCGCTGCAGCTGCTAAACAAATGGTCAGCTCTACTCTGTCCTGTAAGGTCACTCTGGGTTGGAATCGACTAGACAGCAAAGAGTTTTAGTTTGTTTTTTGTTTTTTTTTTTTTTTTGGTTTGTGGTGCAATGGGTTTTCTCTTATCTGGTCTTTCTGGCCCTGGGTTTGTTATTCTTCTAAAGTGATTGGTCAGGCCTCAATCTTGCAAGGAATTGGGCTAGTTTACTATCAGCCTAAGCAGCTTGCAGGGATTGGTCAGTTTGCTAGCCACATAGAAGGCTTGCAAATCATCCAATAAAGTTAGTTGGTTTACAATGCACCTGAGATTGGTTGATTTACAGAAGCCATGCTCCCAAATTGACAAGGAGTGTTCCTATGTAAGCAGCCAGGTCAATCTCACAGAAGTTTTGTGGGCTTCATGATGGAGGAAAGCTAGGAGAGAAGCGTGTCCTTTAGACATGGGGCCCTGCACTGAGAACATCCTAGAAGAGCTATAATACAGGTTAAGGGCTGGAACACCGAGCTAGTAACACCCACTGAGCTGATAACACTGAAGACCAAGAGAAATGGCAGCAAGCACAGCAGAGCCAAGTGGCAGAGAAACAGTGACAGTGGTGTGAGCAGTAGGAACCATGAAACTGGCACATGGCAGCAGTGGGCAGAGAAGATGGTCAGGGTGGGCGAGCCAGCTCACAGAGTGGAATTGGGCACCTGCAGGCAGAAGGTTGCCAGTGGAGCAAAGGCTTGGGCATATACCATACAGGGGTTGCCCGTAAAATGGTTTTGCCTAGAGAGTTGTCAAATGGCAGCCTAACCCTGGCACTGGCTCCCAGTTGTCCCAAAGTGGCTGGTTGAGATAGGGGGCCACAGCCAACCAAGAAAGCCACAAAGAGAGAGAGAACTAACAGCCACGCTGCACCTGCCCTGACTCGATGACACACCTGCTGAGAGAGAGGACACCTGCTGACACCTGGTCCACAGCATGCCTGCCCGAAAACACAGGAATGGACCTGGGTAATTCAGGGAGGGTGAGTGGGTACCCTTCTAGAAATAAGTGGATTCCTGCCCTACAATGCTAAGTGGGGTATTTGTAAGGATGGAGGGGACCAGTTCAACTCAAATCTGTTCCTTGTTTCCTGTCTGCTTTCTACAAGTAATCTGTTCTTGTTGCTTACTGTTTACCTTTTATAAATAATAATAGCCGTCAATTGCCAGTGCTAAGCGGTGTGTGTGTGTGACCCAGTCAGATAGGATAGTACTGACTTCAACTCTGTAGTCTTATCACTGCTTTTAATTTTGAGGCAGCCGTTCAGTAACAAAGAATCTTTGGATTTCTTAGACCTGCATCTGCTTCCAAGCAGTGACCCACACTTTGCCACAGCACCTTGCCAAAGTAATAGACTTGAACTGAAGAAAATCACTATGTTCCTAGTGTCTTCCAGATTAACTAACTAATTTATACTGTAACATCCTTTTAAAAAATACTTTTCCTGCCCATAGAGCATTCGGAGTCCTGTATTTGTACTTATTTTGAGATATCAGAAATAAAAACCTTAGTATTTATTATTGAAGGCAGAAACTTTTAAAATTCTGGTGCATGATCTTTATTAATTCACATATTAAATTATTCAATAATTATTTATTGAGTTATGGGGTCCTTTTGATGTGTCAATCACAGCACCATGGATATAAATATGTTTTAAAAAATCTTGATCTGTGTCCTCAAAGAGCACAGAGTCCAATATGTTACAAAGAAGTGCAAAAATACATGTGAGGAAAGTAGTGGCACAAAAGAAGATGTTTGTCTGGGGCGAAAAGAAAGAGAAATGGTCAGGATCCCAATGCCCAACTAAACATGCTTTGCTCAGTAACCTGGTATAATTAAAATTGGCTCCACTTGATACTTGAAGAAGAAATGCATGTTCAGTTAAATGAATTGAGCTAATTTAGCTAATTTCACTGATTATCTGTTATTTTTCCTCTGGCTGACTCAGTCATTAATAGATGTTATGTTTGTCTCTGTTGGTCCTTGTTGGCATCATTTTTTATGGTAAAGTTTTTTCTTTTGTTTTTAATGAGCATAAACAAACAATCCATGCTAATATCATTTCCCAAATCCATTAGAAATACCCAGAAAATTAGAAACAGAAGTCAAATGTTACTAATAGAAAATGTGAGGGAAAAAATCAGTACATTTTGTAAAGGATTTCATAAATAAGCCAAGCATGAAATGAAAACAATAATGTAGCTGACATTGTCATTCTAAAAATGTGGAAGATAATGTGTCTGGCTCTAAAATCCCAACATCGAATGCATTTTTTTCTTTAAAAATTTCAAGGTCTCCCTGCAAAACAGAAAAAGTAAACAAAATTTAAAAAATCTGAATTTCTTATATCCTGGAATTTTCTGATGGAAAAATTTTATATCAATGCAATGAGTTAATAGTATCTCTTTCTCCTTTAAAGTTTTCAGCTGCATAAAAACATATTCAGGACTTCCCTTGCCTTAAAAGAAGCAAGCCACGAAGGTTATTTTAAAATTATCGTCTTAGTTATGTACTGCTGCTTTAACAGAAATACCACAAGTGGATGGCTTCAACAAACAGTTTATTCTCTCAGAGCCTAGTGAGTGCAAATTTAGGGTGCCAGCTCCAAGGGAAGGCTTTCTCTCTTTGTCTGCTCTGGGGGAAGGTCCTTGTCATCAATCTTCCCCTGGTCTAGGAGCTTCTCCACGCAAGAACCCCAGGTCCAAAGGATACGCTCTGCTCCTGGCACTGTTTCTTCATGGTATGAGGTCTCTGACTCTCTGCTTGCTTCCCTTTCCTTTTATTTCTTGTAAGATAAAAGGTGATGCAGGCCACACACCAGGGAAACTCTCCTTACATTGGTTCAGGGATGTGACCTGAGTAAGGGTGTTACATCCTACCCTAATCTTCTTTAACATAATCTAATCTTGCCTCATTAACCACAAGCAGAGATTAGGATTTACAACACATAGAAAAATTACATCAATCACAAAATGGAGGACAACCACACAATACTGGAAATTATGGCCTAACCAAGTTGACACATACTTCGGGGGGACACAATTCAATCTGTGACAGTTATTATTTGATCGTTTAAGCTCTCTAACTTTACAGTGCCATAATTCTTAACCTGGAATCTATACATCATGTATGGGTTTCCATAAATCTATGAAATCCTTGAAATTGGATGGAAGTATGGATGCGAATATACATATGTGCATATCTTAAGACAAGACTTTCATTGACTATTAAATATGTTTATGACCCACAAAACGTTAAGAACCACTGAAAATTTTGGCAACTTTAGTGATCTCTCTGAAGACTGTGTTGTTTGATCAATCTTCTATTAATCGTCAAAAATCTAGTAATAAATCTAGTTTCTTTCTGGTGCTATTTCATTTACATTTGCAAAAGATTAATCATCTCCTCTTCCAATTATGCACGTGCTGGCTTGTAATTTCAGCCACCCTCTTGGTTTTAGCTACCATTTTTATACTGAATATTCTTTGTTAATCTCAATTTCTGATCAATCTCCTGAGCTACAAGAATCAAAGTTTATCATATATCCTTACTAGACGTCTAACAATAAACTGATTAACAGAAGCTCACTTTTATGGATTTAATTGTGCCCCCAAAAAAACATATATTGAAATCCTCACTCCTGCACCTGTGAATGTGACCCTGTTCGGATAAAAGAGTTTTTCTTTTGTTACCTTAATGAGGTCATACCAGAGTAGAGTGGGTCCTAAACTTAATCTCTTTTGAGTGGTGTCTTATAAAATGGGAAAAGAGACATGGAAACACAGATATACAGGGGATGCATCTATAAGCGGCCTAGGAATGCCAAGGAGTGTAGGCAGTCACCAGAATCTAGGAGGAAGGCCCGTAGAAAGACTTAATACCCCCAAGACACTGATTTAGACTTTTACCATCCAGAATGTGAGAAAATAGATGTCTGTTCTTTAAAACCGCCTTGATTGTGTGTGTGTGTGTGTTCTGTAGTTGTTGTTTTTTGTTTTGTTTTGGCAGTACTATTAGATAACTAAGGACCAAACCAAACCTGTTGCCATAGAGTCAGTTTCAACTCACGGTGATCTCATGAGTGTGTCAGAGTAGAACTATGCTCCACAGGATTTTCTTGACTATAATCTTTATGGAAGCAGATCTCCAGGCCTTTCTTCTGCAGTGTCACTGGGTAGGTTCAAACCACCAAACTTTAGGTTAGTAGTCAAGCACAAATCGTTTGTGCCACACAGGAACCTAGATAACTAAGACCCTCAATCAAATTTTGCTGGGACTTCTTAATTCCCTATAACAGTCAATGTCATCCGTGTCATTTCTCAAGGTCAGCATTAAATTATGCCGTATTACAACTTCTCTTATTGTACAACACACTTTGAATTTTCCCTAATAAATGTCTCTTGGATATCCTCTCCCTTCATACTATCAATACGTAACTTAAATCTCCTGTCAAGATATGCATAAACAATTGCAACTTTTTCTTGAGTCTTCTCTCTCTTAAGTCTACTCAGTTTCTAATGTCACCAAAACTGATTACTCTCTTCAAGAAAACTTGCTGATTAAACATTGATTGACTACTTTTCCTCAACTCCTAGTACTTATCATAAGGAGCCCTAGTGGCACTCAACTGCTAATCCAAAGATTGGCATTATGAACTCATTCAGCGGCTCTGTGGGAGAAAAGAACTGGCAATTGCTACCATAAAGATTATAGCCTAGAAAACCCTATGGGACAGTTCTGTTCTGTCCTATAGGGTTGCTATGGGTCGGAATTGACTCTATCGTACACGACAACAGTACTTACCATGCTGTGCTACAATTTTTAATTTGCATACATAATTACCCCACTAGACGGTAATACTCAATATCCTGTTCACTTTTCTAATGACTCAACTGGAACAGCACACAAATAATGTATAAATAGTATTATAGCTGAGACAACTACCTACCTACCAAGATGTTATCTTATCTTCCATATTATTAAGTTGTTGTTGGAAAACAGCTGCACAACTGTGGACTATGTTTCCCAGCATCCCTATAATCCATGTGACCAGTTCTCCACAGCAAGATTTTAGCCAGCATTTTTAACAAATTAATCCTTTCTATTCTCACTTTTGCTGTCCAATGGCTGAATACAAAGAATTCTAAGGCTGAGAAGGAAGGAGAAGCCAAAAAATGGAAGCATCCTGAGTCCTTAAAGCATAACCTAAGGAGGTATACATTCTTGCTAGAAAGACAGAGTGAGAATAAGTTTCTATTGTATTAAGATATATTTGCTTAATGAGCAGATATTTGGCTTATTTATCATAGCAGCTAGTTACTCCAG
>NW_004444195.1:1616345-1678797 GCF_000243295.1 Trichechus manatus latirostris
TGAAGATCAAAGACTACAGCCTTCAGTATGGATTGCACTTCAACATAAAGAAAACAAAAATCTTCACAGCTGAAACCAATAAACAACATCAAGATAAACAGAGAAAAGATTGAAGTTGTCAAGGACTTCATTTTACTTGGATCCACAATCAACACCCATGGAAACAGCAGTCAAAAAATCAAACGACACATTACATTGGGCAAATCTGACGGAAAGGACCTCTTTAAAGTGGTAAAAAGCAAAGATGTCACTTTTAGGACTAAGGTACATGTCCTGGTCATCTAGTGCTGCTAAACAGAAATGCCACAAGTGGATGGCTTTAACAAACAGAAGTTTATTCTCTCACAGTCTAGTAGGCTACAAGTCCAAATTCAGGATGTCAGCTCCAGGGGGAGGCTTTCTTTCTCTGCTGGCTCCGAAGGAAGGTCCTTGTCATCAATCCTACCCTGGTCTAGGAGCTTCTCAGGTGCGGGGACCCCAGGTCCAAAGGACGAGATCTGCTCCCGGTGCTGTATTCGTGGTGGTATGAAGTCCCCCGTCTCTCTGCTCACTTGTCTCTTTTATATCTCAAAAGAGATTGGCTTAAGATACAATCTAATCTTGTAGATCTCATCAACATAACTGCTGTTAATCCATCTCATTAACATCATAGTGATAAGATTTACAATACACTGGAAAATCACATCAGATAACAAAATGGTGGACAATCACACAATACTGGGACTCATGGCCTAGCCAAATCGATACACATATTTTTGGGGGACACAATTCAATCCACGACAGTGCACCTGACCCAAGCCATGGTAATTTCAATCACCTCATATGCATAAGAAAGCTGGACAAAGGAAGACCAAAGAAGAATTGATGCTTTTGAATTATGGTGTTGGCAAAGAATATTGAATATACCATGGACTGCCAAAAGAACGAACAAATATGTCCTGGAACAAGTACAGCCAGAATGCTCCTTGGATGGTAAGACTTCATCTCAGGCGCTTTGAACATATTATTAGGAGGGACCAGTCCATGGAAAAGGGCATCATGGTTGGCAGAGTAGAGCGTCAGCAAAAAAGAGGAAGACCCTTAAGGAGATGGATTGACACAGTGGCTGCAACTATGGGCTCAAGCATAATAGCAATTGTGTGGAAGGCACAGGACCAGGCAGTGTTTCATTCCCTTGTACACAGGGTCACTATGAGTCTGAACAGACTTGACAGCACCTAACAACAACAAAAATATATAGAAAATATATATATAATAAATTTGCCACAAAAAGGAAAGTACTCCTCTATTGCACTTCCCAAAATATGGTGCAGTGTAATGACCTGTGATTCATTATGCGTCACTTGCTTCATAGAAAAAGGGGAAACATTGTAAAATATGCATTTGGAACATATCACAAAATTTGCATCTTTATAAAACGTCTCCATTTTAATAATTTTTTTCACCTTAGCACAAAATTGGAAGTACTGTTTTTCCTCCAAAAAGAACAATACAAATAATTAAACAGTGTCTAGAATATGTTGCAACTAATTAGGGCAATGAAAGCATTTGGATGAGGGCCCAGTTAAAACTGTCCATGAAAAATAGGCTTAGTTATTTGAATAAGCAAATTATGCACATTCATTCTTCATAATAAATCTATGTAAGTATCTTGGGATTGTTTATTTTTCCCAATTTCTGTGTCAATGGTTTTTCCCATTTTTGCATAGTCAGTCAGTTTATTTCAGTAAAATTGAATTAAGTGGGAAAAGAAAATTCAGTCAAGATATTTTACCCTCCATCACTCTATCCTTCCCATAATGCATTAGAAAACTGTGTAATGAGGTGTTTTTGTTTTTTTTCCCTGTATGTGAAGTGGTGATGAATGTGTAATACAGAGATCTGTTTAGAATTGAATATATGTAGATAGAATTATTAGATTTTTTAAAAAATATAGCCCAAGACATGGCACAGTCCAATAATTATTCATTTTATTGTTGATAGTACTATCTGCAAATGTTTGAAGTCTGATGTCCACTATGCTCTTGCTACTCAGAGTTTGCTCCGTGGATCTATTGCATCAATGTCACCTGGAGCTTTTGGAAATGCAGAGTCTCAAGTTCTTACCACAGTAGAATTGATAACAGTTCCAGAGAAGTTCCACTACTCTAAAAAATGTATACTTTATTCCAGTTTATTTAAAATTTTTTATTAAATTTGGATTTTTGTAAGTAATATAATCTAAGCTGTTTCTTTCTGTTATACATTGGGTCGCTATGAGCCAGAACCCACTGGGAAGCACCTAAAAACAACAACAACAAGTTGTCATTTGCCTTTTCAGCCTTTGAACACTGACATTTGTTCCAGGAAAAATAGGTGGGATTTTCTTATATAGGCCTTTATATCAGTTAAGATGTTTCCAACTGAGAGTAATAGAAAAATGTGTCTTAAAATAGTAAAGAAAGCCTGGAAGTACTCCAAGCAGGCCTCCCAGAGACCTAATCCAGTAGCTCTTTCTTCCTTTGCTGACTGTCCCCTTGGTTTTAAACTCCTTCCCATGTGGCTTCTTCTAGGGCTGGTAAAAGATAGCAGTTACAGTGCCAGAACTTGCACATGGCAAAATTATGCTCAGAGTAATAGAGATTGTCTTTCCCTGTGGCAAAGATTTTATTATTTGACTGAGATAACATGCCCCTTCCAAAATCAACCCTGTCATTATGGGCATGTGATTTATTCATTGGCTTAGGCACAATTCCTGAGATAATGATTGCCAAGAAGTACCTTGACTGACCTATTGACCCGGACCCAATCCTCCAACTGCTTTTCCAGGTGCCAATCAATCAATAAGGGAGGGGGAATGATTGTTGAGAAGCCAATCACAAGGTCTGTCAATTCTGTATTTCTTTTATTAAGCTTTTCATTATTGTGCCTCTCTCCTCTCATTTCCATCCCTAAGTCACATAGCCACATGGCCTTCTGACACTTCTTAGAATAAAAGTAGCTGCTTAAACCTCAAGGCACTGGTATTTACTGTACTCACTGATCCCTTTCTGTCCAAAGTTCTCCCGCTGGCTCTTTGGAGGGGTAAATAAGTTTTGTTTTTGCTTGTTTGTTTTGTTTTGGTTTTTTCAGCATAATTATCACTTTCTCAAGAAAGTCTGCTGAGGCCATCTAAACTACTGTAACCTCCATGCCCAGGAATTTCTGTCATTTGTGTTTCCCACTGCCTAAGCATGTTCTGATACTGTGGAGCCAGCCATTAAATTAGCCGTGGCCAATGTTCACCAAACATGGGCAAAGCAAGAAGGAGAGAGCCCTATTATTGCATTTGAGATGAATGCACTCACTCCGGTTCTTGGAAGATATATATATATTTTTTTTTTTTGAATGATTCCAAAGCAACCTGATAATCATATCTTTTCTTTCAGGTAAAAATCTGTGGCACTCGGAAATGAAAGCAGATTACTCAAGCACAAGTCCAGGGAAATGCAAGACAGCATTCTCTGAAATCTCTAAGCGGATTCCAGAGTAAAGAAAACTTCAAGTTCGTATAATTGGGCTGCTGCAGTGATAATTTTTTCTTCTCCTCTCTGTCAGTTAACTAGATTTTTCTTTGCTCTCTCAAGAATCTGGCATATAGTAGGCCTTCAAAATATATTTGTTGAATAAAAGAATTGTAATCCTGAGGGAATTGTCTGAAAGTTCCTTGTATCCTTTTTTAAATATGGGCTGTCCCCCCATTTCAACATCTGACTTACAGACAATTTATACTTGCCCTTTAATATTATGTAAATTGAAATATGAAATAATTGAACTAACCCCTACTTGCAACAAATTATTCATCATAATCATCTTCACTCGCTGCGTGTGTATCTTTTAAATCACTGAAAAGGCTTCAAGCCTTTTCTTGCACTAAAGTAGGACTAAATAAAACCCCTAGGCGCCTGTTCCAATTTACCTACAAATTCGACCTAAAGACTTGAAGACACAGGAACAGATCTCGTATGGAACCTGGGGACTCCCTATAGTCTGTGAATTTTGCCTTAAAAATAGTTATCAATGCTGAGATCTCCAAACAATGATCAGGGCTAGTGATAGTTTAGTGAAGAATTTTTACGTTTGTGCCTATCTACTTGCCACTAGAATTATTTTTCTTTTTCATCTTATGGCTTAGAATTAATCATAAGAATTAATCATTAGAATTTGCTCATTAATGAGCAAAGACTAAACAAGAAGAAAAGATATTAATCATAAATTAGTTTAAGCAAGTCAATTTTCTCTCAGATTTGCCTGATATGAGTCAACAGTAACCTCTTGGAAGTGAAGAATAAATAAGTCATACATGTGTTCTTCATATTTGATACACACATAAATGAAATGTCTAATGAATTAACGATATCCACGGTGCTTCAGAATATCTGGAAGATTTTTCTCCTTTGACATATGATTATTTCTTTTATCTCCCCAGTGCTATCCGTTTTTCACTGTGCAAATGTTGTCCCCCTGGGAAGACTTTGCAACTACACAAGTCCACAGTAACATATATTTTTTTATTTCTCGAATTTCCACAGCCCTTATTAACTGGATATTCGTCTCTAAAGCTTTTTGAATATTAATCTCCTTTTGCCAGTTGCCCTAGTTTGCTAGTTAGTGCTGCAGTAACAGAAATACCACAAGTGAGTGGCTTTAAAGAACAGAAATTTATTTTTTCACAGTTTGGAGGTTAAGAGTCCAAATCAGGTTCTCATTCATGTCAATGTCTTCTATGAGCCTTTCTCCTAGTCTCTGGTGTCTGTTGGTGATCGTTGGCATTCTTGGCATTCTTTTGTGTTCCATGGTGTCTGACTTAACTCCTCTGTATGGCTCTGTGCTTATTGTGCTCATTTTATAACTCAGAAGTAATTATGTTTAGGGTCCACCCTACTCTGGTATAACCTCATTAATATAACAAAACAAAAACTGAAACCTATTTCCATACAGTCATACTTACAACTACAAAAACAAACAAACTCATTGCCATTGAGTCAATTCCAACTCATAGTGACCCTATGGGGACAGAGTAAAACTCTGTCCCTATAGGGTTTCCAAGAAGAAGACTGCCACATCTTTCTTGTACAGAGTGGCTTCGAACCTCCAACTTCTGGTTAATAGCCTAGAGCTTAACCACTGTACCACCAGGGCTCCCTCTCTCAAGTACAGGAGTTAGGATTTCAAGGAATTTTTTTTTTATGGTGGGGGGAGAGGACATAATTCAATCCATAACAGCAACAGAAATTAAATTTCTCAAGCACATAGTAAAATCAGCATACTTTTTATATCCCAGAGAATTTGGAGCAGAGAGTATGTACTTAAAGAAAAAAAAATTTATTGAAAAAAATAAATAAATCTAAACTAAATGTGATGTTTAAAAAGAATATGGTGAAAATAGTTACAGTTCTACCTTAAAATCACCTCCATATTTCCAGCCTCATTCTTCTCTTTGTAGTTGGTTAAATGATGCACCCCTTGATGGAGAATCCTTTCCAAATCCCTTTTGCTGTGTCCCTGTTATGTCCTAGCAATTGGTCTTCCCTGGTAATAATTGGTCTTTCCTGGAGACTAGTCCAAGGAAAGCAAGCTGAAGTCTCATCAGCTGCACTTCTAAGGAGCATTCGGTTGTATTGCTTCTAAGACTGATTTGTCTTAGACGATAATTTTCTGGCAGTCCACAGTATATTCAATTTCTTCACCAACACCAGATCTGAATACATCAATTCTTCTTCAGTCTTCCTTTTTCATTGTTCAGCTTTCACATGCATATGAGGTGACTGAAAAGACCATGGCTTGGGTTAGGCGTACCTTACTCATCAAAGTGACATCTTTGCTATTTAAAACATTAAAAAGGTCTTTTGCAGCAGATTTGCCCAATGTAGTATGCAGTTTGATTTCTTAAGAGCTGATTCCATGGACATGGATTGTTGAATCCATCCACTTCCAAGTAGAATGAAATCCTTGTAACTTCAACTTTTTCTCCATTTATCACAATGTCTTTGTATTGGTCCAGTTGTGAGGATTTTCATTTTCTTCACGTTCAGGTATAATCTATACCGAAGGCTGTGGTCTTTGACTGTCATCAGCAAGGGCTTCAAGTCCTCTTCATTTTCAGCAAGCAAGATTGTTTCGTTTGCATGTTGCAGGTTGTTAATGAGTCTTCCTTCCATCCTGATGCCACATTCTTCTTCATATAGTCCAGTTTCTTGGATTATTTGTTCAGTATACACATTGAATTAGTAAGCTAAAAGGATAAAACCCTGCTGCACATCTTTTCCAATTTTGAACCAGGCAATATCCCCTTATTCTGTTTGAATTACTGCCTGTCAATTTATGTACAGGTTCTACACCACCACAATTAAGTGTTCTAGAATTCTATCACACGACTCATTACTACATGCAGATCATATAGCAAAACAATGTCCCTAGAAACATCAAAATAGACCAAAATTGTTAAAGACAAAGAGTTTACACAGTTCAGTGTCTTATCCTTAAAAGGCAGTACTAATAGCAAGTATAAGGTAGGACTAAGATTACCAAAGTTTTGTTCTTTGGAACTCCATTCTGGTAGATACTAGTAAGGATGCCTTGGAAAATATGGTGTTTACATAAGACTAGGAAATATTGAACCTAAATCTCTCTCCTGTGGATTCACTTAGTATGTTAGCATAATTAAAACTCTGAGATTTAGCATAGAAAGAAAATTCTCTTGACTATGTTTAAAACTACAGAATACAATTTTCAAATTTAATCAAGCACAGAGGAATATTTACATGGAAAATCTATTAACTAGTAAAGGCGTTTGGAGGGGCACCAGCTGGAGAAAAGCTGGGATAGGTAAAATGGATTTGTACTGGGAATCGAAGCAGCTTCTTTCTAGTTTTAACTAAGTAGCCCTAGGGTTAAGGAGTCCATTGAATTACAAAAGGACATTCTGCATGCTTTTTAGTCCAATTAAAATAGAATCCTAAATACTTTGCATCCAATGAATAAAAGCATATAACATTAATATTTATGTTTGGAAAGCTGTTCCCAAAGCAAGAAACACTTTTTTCTTGTCTCTACTCCATCTACTACTTTATTTTCTGCCATGTAGGATTCCCCTCATGGTCTCAAAATGCTTTCTCTGTGTACGTGGATATACAATTCTTCTTTCGCATTCTGTGAAAATGGGAGAGTATCTTTATCCCAAAATATTTTTATTGCTATCTAAGGATGTCTTTTTAAAAATTTACTCTTCCCTCTGTAAGTTAATGAAACCAGTCTTTTGTAAGAACCTAATTCATGTTCTCTGGAAGACATCTGAATGATTACAGACATTGAGTAGTTACTGGTTTTCATTTGAAATTTAATTTGGGACACAATTTCAGAGAGTAAATCACACAAAGATCGATTAAGACGAAATATTGTTCACTACTTTTCCACATGCTTAAGAAAATACACTTTTGATTTTGCCAGTGGAATTTTAGGGTATTTTCTCAGTTTTTGGACAACTATTTATTAATTATTGTCACCATTATAATATTAAATAAAGATTATGCAAGCTTCTGAATTGGGAAATGGTTGTTCTTGTTAATTGATTATATTTTAATAATGAGGATATTTTTTAGATTACCTGTACTTGAAAACAAATAGTACATCAAAGCATTCATATATTATTGGTATTATATAGAAAATAAGAATTAATTTTATAAGGTATAAATTATACTTTAAAACCAAATGAAAATAGTAAAGAGTGTTTACTTACATAATTTGTTATTCTTAAAATTGCTTAAGAAGTCAATTTCCTGAGATTCAGGAAATTATTAACTGCCTTGATAATACATATCTTTGAAACCGAGGAGAGTCCCCTATCCTTTTTCTTACCAGCAAGGTACAAGCCTAGCAAGAGTTCCAAGTAGGATTATGTGGGCCAGGTTTAACCACTCTGTTTTTGCCAGGAAGAATTGATATAATTGATACAGTGTCTATGCACATTTGACATTAAGCACCCCCACTCCTTCCAATCAGAATGCAATGCTGTGCCTTTCTTATTTAGAAATTTTCAGGTAACCATTACTGCAAATCTTACAGTAACAGAACATATTTTGTTTGATTGCTTTGGCTTGGTTTTTTTGTCGGCCTTTATTGAAAGAATCCTGAGAAATTCTTTGTGCTAAAGGCGCCAGTTCTATTTACTCTCTGAGTATAACTTAACTGCGCTCTCTACCAGTCTGAGACTCTGTCAAATGCTGGTAAAAACTTCCTCTGGACTAAGGCATCTCAATGGCATCTGTTAAAAAGAGTTATGATAGAAGACCTTTAGATTCTGCAAACTCCAGTGGATACAGACATATTTTCAATTCACTGTAGTTACACTGATAGCAAGTTGGGGTGATATATACCACGTTGAACCTAACAAACAAAGATTTACTGAACACATACACTGTGCTCAGTACTGTGTTAAGTGCAATGGGGTTAGAGAAGATGTGTAAAACGCTGTTATCAAGGAGTCTGCACTATGAAGTGACAAAGCTACAAAGTGAAAATATGGCAAGCAATATAAATAATAGACATACTAAATCCTGCAGTTTGGAAGAGCTACAGGCATACTAGACTGTAACAATCACAAACAGATTCATAAGAGATAAGACTAACCTTACTTATATCATCATCTACTATTGCAGCATGATAATTTCCCTGCTGTTGGCCATTCTTGTTCCTCCCAGCTCTTATTCTTGTTTTGCATTGTGTACATAATTTAACAAAGTGATAGACACATAGAAGATACTCAGTAAACAATTATAGCATAGATACTGAATATAAGTATCTAACGTATGTTCTATTACAAAACAAAAAACAAATCCATTGCTGTAGAGTCAATTCCAACTCATACCAACCCTATAGGACAGAATAGAACTACCCCTATAGGATTTTAAAGCAGTAAATCTTTACAGAAGCAGACTGCCACGTCTTTCTCCCATGTGGCGTGTAGTAGCTGGTGGTTCGAACGGCAAACCTTTTGGTTAGCAGCCGAGTGCTTCAGCCATTGTGCCACTAGGGCCCCTATGTTCCTATTAGAGGATTTGAAACCTCTTTACCAACAACATCATTTCCTCATATCTCTAGTAGTCAAAGAAATGTAGTGGTAACTATGGCAATATTCTCATTCTGTTGTCTAACAACGCTTGTAATATATTCAACCAATCTTCCTCCAAACTCAAATGTAATTTCAGTAATAAACACCAAAAGCCCCAATGCTTAATTAAGAAGGTGGAAGAAACATTTTCTCTTTAGAAAAATTCAGCTTAACTTCAGATAGAAGTTCTTTCTCAATAATACTAACTTTCTTCATGAAAATATTTATCCTCTTGGAAGATTATGATCAACAATTACAAGTTAACCCTGTTTTGCTTTGGCATAATGAAAACAAGGCAAAGATATATTTTCTTCACAGAATATTGATATGCATCTCTTCTTTGTTTTTACTGTGATGGAAATGTATCTGGAATCCCCCTTTGTGTACTAACCTTAACATATTTCACTGTTATACATAATCACATGATCCTTCAACAGGATGATAAGCTTATCCTCGTTGTGGGTATGAATAATGTTAAAAAAATAACTAAAATAAATCATTAGGGACTGAATTAGACACTAATACAACAGGTAAACTAGTCATTTAAATTCCCCGGAGTAGTTCTCAGTGAATTGTCCATCATTCACTGTTCTTTGCAGTTTAAGTGAAATATTACAGTAAACATCTTCTTTCCAAAAAAAAATCAATTTTCCTTTGCAACCATATTTTATTACAAAAAGAGCAATTGTTCATGATATGTGACTAAAAAGAAGTTCACTATCTTCTTCACTCTGTTTTCTGTTTTTCTTCTACATATGAATACGAGAATAGTCAGCATGGAAATAAGAGGAGACTGAAATTATAATGCATCATAATTTTGTAAGAGCAGTATTTGGTTCTTAGATTTAGATTCAACAGCAATGAGCATAGAGTGTAGGTGGAGACAAATATGTAATTTTCTATACCTCGTTAGCATAGAGCTGTACTATTTTTGAACTTTGTTACTTCATGTTATCAGAATTTCAAAACCTTTTTAGTTAATGCCTCAAATTCGCCATTTCAAAAGTTTGCTTTATGGAAACAATATAACTTGTGGTTCCTCCTTTTAAACCCAATTTTCAAAATTGTACACATATCAAAATTGTTCAGTTTGAGAAGGAGATATCTGATTGGGGATTTTACTCCAGTTTTGGTTCTTATATCATCTTTTCTGATATTTCTCAGAACTGAGCTGCATTTCTTGAAAGTACTAAGCAAATGTGACTATAAAAATTGGAAACAATAAGGTCACAGTTTGTTCTGAGCTCCTCCATACAGAGGTAAACTTGGGTCCTTTTATTACTTGTGAAATTTTTCCGACATATAATCTTCAGAGCTCCAAACAGTTGAACTTTGAACACTTGCTGATATTGTAAAAGCAGCTTTGTGTGGAAATTTTTTCCTATACTAGAAAGCCAAGGAATTTATTTGCTTTACAGTATTAAACAACAACAACAACTTTTTGTTATGGATTTGGCTGAGGTATTCTACTGATTCTATTGGATGGTTAAAAGTTTAGACAAAAGTTAGCTATTAAGACCAAGCTTCCTGTAGTTTTCAATTCTGTCATAACTATCTAGAATAAGTTTTCATCCCAGCTATTAATATAGAAATCTATAAACTTCCTTGGACAAACGGCAATAATAATTAACACTCTATGAATATGTAGAGCTTATAAGTACTTTAATAATCAATATTTTACATCGAAACATAAGCACCACCAAAATTTTGGTTGTATAGATACTATTCCTATCCCTATCCTACACATGAGAAAACTAAAACTCTAAGAAAAACTTGACTCAAGTCCAAAAAACTACTAAATTGGGAATTGGGAAAAAATCCAAAGTTTTTTTATTACAAGTTTTCAACTCTTTCCACTTCAACAATAGGCCTTTCCTGAAGTCAGCTTACCCATGTAACTTTCTTATAACTTATTAAACCTCAGTTGGTGACTCAGCACTTTATTTAGCACTATGTTAGTGTCTGTGATTATGTACTAGATTATTTCACGAGAGAGAGAGTTATCAATTAATGAAGGAAACGTCTATGTGCAATTACAAGTACAAAAACAAGAACAATTGTTTGTTTCATTAAGAGTGAGAGTCTTGGATACAGACAATGAGAGCTCTCTTCAATCACTAAGATAATGAATATCCTAATATCTAGCACTTTCATATGAAAACAGCCCTGGGCAAAACCCAATAAAAATCAGAAGGACTTCGCTGATTTAGTCAGTCTTTATTGATATTTCTCTGCTCTCAATTAGAGGTTACGGCACAATTTAGCTAATTATATGTGGTCTTTGATTTGTCTCTTATGTTTCATAAGTGTCTAATCTCTCTAATAAGATTGTAAATACTTTGGGAAAATAGACTTCCACAAACTCTCCATTTGAATTCTAGAAATAATTTAGCCTAGGTCCTTGTACATATTAGGGACTCAGTAAATATTTGTAATTTAACAGATCACAATGGAAAAACCTCCTTTAGTCAACACTAGAGGCCCTAAAACAAGGTATAAGCAGGATACAAACCATAACTAACAATACACAAATACCAGAAGATAAGCTAGGTAATTGGGATCTTCTAAAAATGAAACACTTACGCTCATCAAAAGATTTCACCGAAAGACTAAAAACAGAACCTACAGACTGGGAAAAAATTTTTGGCTATGACATATCTGGCCAAGGTCTAATCTCTAAAATCTATAGGAAAATCTAACACTTCTACAACAAAAAGACAAATAATCCAATTAAAAAATGGGCAAAGAATATGAACAGACACTTCACCAAAGAAGACATTCAGGTGGCTAACAGACACATGAGGTAATGGTCAAGATCACCAGCCATTAGAGAAATGCAAATCAAAACTACAATGAGATACCATCTCACCCCGACATTACTGGCACAAATCAAAAAACCAGGAAATAACAAATGTTGGAGAAGCTGTGAGGAGACTGGAACTCTTATGCACTGCTGGTGGGAATGTAAAACGGTACAACCGTTTTCGAAAATGATACAGAGCTTCCTTAAGAAGCTAAAAATAGAAATACCATATGATCTAGCTTATCCCACTCCTATGAATATAACCTACAGAAATAAGAGCCATCACACGAATAGATCTATGCACACCCGTGTTCATTGCAGCATTATTCACAATAGAAAAAAGATGGAAACAATCTAAGCGTCCATCAACAGATGAATGGATAAACAAACTCTGGTACATACATACAATGGAATACTACACAACGATAAAGAACAATGATTTATCTGCAAAATATCTCACTACATGGATGAATCTGGAGGGCATTATGCTGAGTGAAATAAGTCAATCACAAAAGGACAAATACCGTATGAGGCCACTATTATAAAAACTCATGAAAAGTTTTACACACAGAAAGAAACAATTTTTGATGGTTATGGGGAAGGGAGTTGTGGGGAGAGAAAAACACTAACTATACAACAGATAAGTGGTAACTTTGGTGAAGGATAAGACAGTACACAATGATGGGGAAATAAGCACAACTTGACCAAGGCAAAGTGATGGAAGCTTCACAGAAAACATCCAAACTCCCCGAGGGAAGAAATTACTGGGCTAAGGTCTGGGGACCATGGTCTCCGGGGACATCTAACTCAATTGGCATAATATAGTTTATAAAGAAAATGTTTTACATCCTACTTTGGTGAGTGTCATCTCGGTTCTTAAACACTTGTGAGTGGCCGTCTAAGATACTCCACTGGTCCCACCCCATCTGGAGAAAGGGAGAATGAAGAAAAGCAAAGACACAAGGGAAAGATTAGTCCAAAGGACTAATGGACCACAACTACCACAGCCTCCAGCAGACTGAGTTCAGCACAACTAGATGATGTCCAGCTACCACTACCAACTACTCTGACAGGGATCACAGTAAAGGGTCCTGGACAGAGCTGGAGAAAAATGTAGAACAAAATTCCAACACAAAAGAGACCAGACTTACTGGTCTGACAGAGACTGGAGAAACCCAGAGAGTATGGCTCCCAGAAACCCTTTTAACTCAGTACTGAGGTTCAGCCTTCAGCCCAAGATTAGACAGTACCATAAATCAAACAATAATACACCTAGTTCAGTCATACATGTGAGACTAAAGGAGCACACCCGCCAAGTGGCAAGGATGAGAAGGCAGGAGTGGACAGGAAAGCTGAATGAATGAAAATGAGGAACCCAAGGTCAAAAAGGGGAGAGTGTTGATACATCATGGGGTTGACAACCGATGTCACAAAGCAATATGTGTATTAATTTTTTAATGAGAAACTAATTTGCTCTGTAAATCTTCATCTAAAGCACAATAAAAAAAGAGAAGAAAAAGTTCCCTTAGTGATCTTTTTGCCAAGTGTCATTAACAGATGATAAAGTATGAGTTATTAAGTCATTCGGCCTTGACTGTTAATTTCCCGTCATTCAACCTTTAACAGACTAAAGGCTGTAAACATACACAGCCCATCCTACAACAAACATATAAAAAGTCCCATTAATATAGGACTATATAGTATAGGCATCTTGGTGATGCAAGAGATTTGAGATCAGCTGTTAACCTAAAGTTGGAAGTTTGAACTCACCCACTATCTCCATGGAGGAAAGGCCTGGCGAACTGCTTCCATAAAGATTACAGCCAAGATAACTGTATGGAGCAGTTCTACTCTGTAACACTTGGGGTGACCACGAGTTGTGGGCCTACTTGAAGCCAGCTAACAACATAACTTAATACAAACTGGGTTCCACTATTTACATGAGAAATCAGTCCCATAATGAAAAATCATACCTGTACAGTTGCAGAGAAAATTCCTGGACATCTTGGGGAGCAAACAGGGACTAAAATTCGATTTGGAAGTCAAGTGGCCATATTCAAAGAGAATGATGCCTAGAAAAGTGAGCCTGCTTTTCCTTAGTTGTTGATTGCTAAACTGAATCAATTAGGATGCTTTTTGTTGCAAACTCAAACTGTTTAAGAAATGTATTGGCTTATGTGTCTTACCAAAAAGTTTAGCAGTGTATCTAGCTTTGTGTATGGTTTGTTTAGGGCTACTGTTCCTTTTCCATGCAATTCCCTTTGCTCTCCCCTACTGTGAGTATAATATTCATTCTGAAGTGAGCTTCAGGCTTTGTAGCAAATTTCTGTGCATTTCCAGGCATGACATATGCATTCTATGATGTTTTCTCCTTCAAATACAATGAAATTTGCACTGATTATACTATCCTTCTACTGATACCTGTGCATGAGAAAACACCATGAGCTGGTTGCATCATAGAGGGATGGTATTTTCCTGATTATTTATACATATTAAAACTCAGCCATAAAGCTGGGGATCAGCTCAACCCCAATCATGATTCAAAAGAATGAATGTTGGGTAGCCAACCACAATGACTTCTACAAAAAACAAAACTCTGATCCTTTTCATACATAGATCTTACATATAATTTCACATAGATCAATTATTATTAACCTCAACCCATATTGATATTTTAACATGAAAGAATAACTCAGGGACATTATTACTGTACTTAGGCGTCAAGATTTAAAATTATAAGGCACTGCAAGATAATGAAGATGATGATAATTTCTCCAATAACTGTGAGTTCATCAATGTTAAGAACATTTTGAGAATTTGATGTCACATTAATCTACTAGGAAAAAATATTACTTAAGTGGATAGTAATCTTTGAATTAATTAATAAATATTTACGTTAGTATAGTGAACCAGGATATGTTGTGCCCCTTTCATAACTGAAGAAACTGCTTCAGTGTGACTAAGTGGCTTGCAGAAGTTTATAAAGCTAAAAGGGGGAGCAGTGTAGGACAACAGATATTACAAATCTAAGTTTCTTTCTACTTTATTATACTGGACATAAGGGCATGCACAAAAAGACATAATCTAAAATTTACACACTAAGATATTTAAGGTTTTGAAGAGAGAGCAAGAGTATTAAAATAATAAATACAGAATGAATCACATATATCGCTGCTCTTGGATTATGTGTTAAATTTCATTATGCAGTTTTCAACTCAGGAGTAAGAAAAAGAAAACAGGTAAATATTAGCCCTTTGATTTAATAAAAGGATGAAGAGTAAAGGGAGGGAAAAAAAAAGATAGACAAAAGAGGACACCTATTTTCATTTCTGAGTAGGATTTTTTATGGTGGGGATGCTGATCAATCAGTTGCTCTCTCTGGCTACAGATATATATAAAAGAGGTACTAGCTTACGTCAAAACATGGAAAATATACTTTTGACAAACTTCTTTCGTGTTTAGCAAACAGAGATTCTCAGTTCCTAGGATATCGTGCAGGTCTTATCCCTCCTACAACACTGATCCCCACTTCCACAGCCTCTATTCTCTGTCCTCACCGTCTCTTTTAATTTCTCCCTTACTGCTGAACCAGTTGCAGCAGCAAGCATGCTTTATTTTTCCCATCTTAAAAAAAAAAAAAAAATTTCACCCATTATTATCCTCCTTTCTGTACTCCATTGATTATTTGTATGTAGTCACTGTTTTTCATTTCTCTCCTGACATTTTCTTTTCTTGAACCCTTGAAAATTAAACCATTGCCCCCACATTCCACTGAAACTTTATATACTAAGGTCACCGATGGTGCTAAATTTCTAATTCCAATGTCCAATTTTCAGTTCTCATTCTACTTGACTCATCAGCAGCATATGACAGGTTCATTAATCATCCTTGAAATCCTTACATACTTGAGTTCTGGGACACCAAACTCTTGGTTTTCCACCTTCCTCGTACTCCTTCCTTCTCAGTCTCCATTGCTGGTATATCTTAGTCATCCCAAACTCTAAACTATGATGTGACCCTGTGCCCACTCTTCAAACACTTCTGTTCCTTTTCTACACTTCTCACTAGGTGATCTCATCCAGCTCCTTGTTTTTAAATATCATCTACATGCTACTGACTTCCATATTTAGACCTAGACCAAGAAACTTATCCACGAACTCCAAGAACATAAATCCAACTACCTTTTCAACAATGCTTAGATATCTAATAGGTGTTTCAAAATTAACATGTTCCAAAACAAATTCCTGGTCTTTCCATCAGCCCCCAAACTTTCTCCTTTCACAGTCTTCCTTATTTTAATAAAAGAAAACCAATCCTTCAACAAATACATTTAACAGCAAACTCTGTTTGTCCTATACACCAAATATAGGCATTATCTCTGCTTCGAATGCTTGTCCAGATACATTGATGGCTTATTCCTTGATCTCCTTGAGGTTTGTGCTCAACTATCACCTTTAAGTAAAGCTTTCCTTAACCATGTAGCAATTATTAGTTTTGAGAAACTCTAAGTTTACTTATTTGCTTATTCGGTATTGATCCTTCCCAACTAGTAATTAAGCTTCATGAGAAAAGAGATTTGCACCTCCCCTCCTCCTTCTCTATTTTAGTTCCAGAATAATGTCTGGTACATAAATGAGTACATTAAAAAAAAAAAAGTTGTCTTTGAGTCACTTCCAACTCAAGGTGACCCCATGTGTGTCAGAGCAGAACTGCACTACATAGAGTTTTCAATGGCTGTGACTTTTTGAAAATAGATTGCCACGTCTTTCTTTCAAGGCACCCCAGACTCCAACCACTAGACTTTTGGTCCAAAAATGTAAAGTTCAGCTACTCTAACTGTATATGTGTATGTGTGCATATGTGTATATTATTAAAATATTTGTCAATTTTGACAGTTATAGCTTCTATATTGATAGTATATCAAAGCTTGTTTGTACACAGTTATGAATTATGTGTACACCTCAACAAACTGAAAGTACATTTCGGCTCCATAGGATTCTTTATTTATTAAAACATTAATTTTTACCATAATAATTTCTTCAACAAATGTTATATTATTATTATTGTGTAAGCAAATAATTTTAACAGAATTTAGAATAGCATTTGCAATAATGACAGATGCTTCCTCTTCCACAAAATGAAATTCGAATAGCTTTATTTTGATTTAAACGGGAAATTGATTCAATTGTTAGAATTACGTTAACTGATGGCTTGGTTTGAAGCATCTAATGATACTGATACAGAAGTGGAAGAACTTAATTGTTTGCAAATATATATACAAAATACATTAATGGGTTGTTGTTTTTTTTTTTTTTACCTGTTATACATGTAAGAGAAACTTGGAATTGTAAATGAGCAAGTTTAGACGAACAGCGTTCTGATCAACAAAAAAGTCATGTTTTTAAAAAAGTGTTAATTGAAAGCACCTTCTAAGTTTTTAATCTCCTTCCTTGCACACAGTCTCCTTTAACTCATGAACAGGCACTGATACTTCCTCATCAGACTTGTGGCTTCTGATTTTGTATAACGGCAACATTCCTACAATCCCCGTGGTGGATAATAAATGTTAACAAATATTTTGGGCAAATTGCACGTTCTTCATCAACTTTCTCGAAGACTAGAAATCTGGTGCTTTAATATATTAATCAAATTGCTTTTTTAATTTTTATTTAGTTCACTACTGCTGAGTGTATTCCAAAAATAAAAAAGTGGTACCAAAAATAAAATAAATGTTGGTTTACAACAAACAATTTGTGACAAACTCATTCTAGTAAGAGTACTCAGAATAGTCTCAATGGCAAAATAGTTTGGTCCCACATTCTACACAGATTTTATTAGTACCAAACTTATAACTTCCCAGGTTTCCCATTGGTCCCATCATTTGGCAGCTTTGCAGCTTCCTCCTGGCTTCAAGTCACAGCATGGACCACATCACAAAGGCTGGCCCAGTATCAGGCATCAAATACTTCTCCTACTATCACCCCAAGCCAGGAGTTAGCTGATCCTAGCCTCTTGTGTCTGAATCCATTTCATTTTGCCAGGCTGTGCCCTACCTGATGGTCTAAACGGAAGGTGTTGGTTACATTACATATGGAATAGGTCAGGAAAAGAAAGGCAGATTATCTCTATTTTTGTTTTACATTTAGCTACATGTTAAAGTGAGTTTCCTACACTCGCATTTTGCAAGTGCTAGAAGAGAGGATGGCAGAAGTTATCATACAAAATGGAAGCTGATGGATTTTATTCTGGTTTATTTTAATGCAGATAGCAATAACATTTCCTTAAAATGTGAAAAAGTTGGAACAAATGCCACGATAGCAGGTCTAAAGAAAGACATACCAGGTGAGTTCATTGGTGGTGATGTCACTAGCACGTTATCATGGCAAGCATAGTGAAATCATCTCTGAACTCAAAAGAAGGGTGCCATAATTGACAGGAAATTCTTCTCTGGATAAAGAAGAAAAAGAATAGCAGAACAACTGCCACGTGCTCTGCCTAAGCGACGCACTCCTTTTGAGATATTTCCATGTGTTTAATTCTTAACTAGGGTACCCCTGAGTAGGGGAAGACATTCATAAAGACAAGTTTTAAAATATTCATTGACCACTCACTATTGAAGTCAATCTAAGGCCTGCTGGGAATGTGGACTTGCCAAGTGTTGGATTACTGCCAGATGTCATTCCACTAGATAATTTCCTAATATAAGATGCAGGAATAAGCATCAGTCTGACTGAATCTTGGACCTGCTAAAAGATGTGCTAAGGAAATTGAACTTGACCTCACTTAATTTTGCAGTAGAAAAGTGAAGGAGTTTTTTTGTTTGTTTGTTTTTGTTTTGCATCAATCATTTTGCCCTGATCAATAAGTACACCTGAGACCATTGTCATTCAACAGTCCGGTATTGGAGAATGCCAGAAAGATTTAAAAAAAAGAAAAAATCCTGACAGAATGAACATCCAAAGAAGTTTTCCATGCCTTGCCTACTTAGCAGGTAATATTATCCACAGATGCTTATCTTTGCGGGGAAATCTGGGCTATCTCTGGAGAATTTTACCTTTCTAAGCTCAGCTGCTAACCAAAAGGTCGGCAGTTCTAATCCACCAGCCGCTCCTTGGAAACCCTGTGGGGCAGTTCTACTCTGTCCAATAGGGTCACTATTAGTCGGAATCAACTTGACAGCAATTGGTTTGTTTCTTTGTTTTTTGATACGTTTCTTAGTCGTCTAGCACTGCTGTAACAGAAATAGCACAAGTGGATGGCTTTAACAAAGAGAAATTTATTCTCTCACAGTCTAGTAGGCTACAAGTCCAAATTCAGGGCATCAGCTCCAGGAGAAGGCTTTATCCCTCTTTTGGCTCTGGAGGAAGGTCCGTGTAATGCAACAGTCTTCTCTTGGTTGGGGAGCATCTCAGCACAGAAACTTCAGGTACAAAGGACTCGCTCTGCTCCTGGCACTGCTTTCTTGGTGGTTTGAGGTTTCCATGTCTCTCTGCTCACTTCTCTCTTTTATATCTCAAAAGAGATTGGCTTAAGACACTAACAATCTTGTGGACCTCATCAATAGAACTGCTGTTAATCCATCTTATTGCATCATAGTGATAGCACTTACAACACATAGGGAAATCACATTAGATGACAAAATTGTAGACAATCACACAATACTGGGAATCATGACCCAGCCAAGTTGACAGATATTTTAGGGGGACACAATTTAATCCATGACAGTAAGAGTGCTCTGTGTTACCACCTGATTTGCAATTCCATAAATTTCTGTAACCTTTGCCACTTAAAACATCTCTCACTGTGTCTGTAAGCCCCCATCAGTGTCATCACCATCCCATTGTGGCAATAAGAAATAAAAAAAAAAGAAACCAACATTTTCCCCCCCAACTGTCTTACCAAAAACATTTAATTTTCCATCTAGAAATAAATACAGTAAAAAATATTAAATTGAAATGCTTAAATGAGAAAATTCAAACACATGGTACGCCCACTATGGAAAACATTTGGCAGTTCCTCCAAAAGTAAATATTTAAAATAACTTGATCACCACAAGACATGTATTGTATGATCTCACTTATATGAAGTATCTAGAGTAGGCAAATGCATAGAGACCAAAGTTTATTTGTTTATTAGTGATTCCTAGAGGAGGATGGAAGAGGAGAAAAGGGGAGTCATTGCTTAGAAACACTGAGTTTCTGTTTATGGTGATGGAAGATTTAGCAATTGGTGATGGTTGCAGAACATTATTAATGTAATTAATGTCATTAAATTGTACACATGAATAATGTTAAATTGGCCAAATTTGTGTTTTTTATATATATATATGTATATATGGAACCCTGATGACATATATACATGTATATGTATGTCTGTATATATATATGTATGTATGTATGTGTATATGTGCATATATATAATTACAAAAAAAGTCAAGAAACGCAAAAAAAGACATTAGAAAAAGTATGATTAATATATAATTGAGATTATGGAAGTTAGTTCTGAGTTGTCAAACAGTAATTTAAAGCAGATATGAGGTTTCATTATGTTGTTATGTTGTTCACTAAGTTCATACTGTAAAAAAAATACTATCTCACAGAAGAACATAAATTTCTATTTTAAAAAAATCGTATATATATATTCCACTGTTAGTGGGACTGTAAAATGGTGTTGCCACTATTGAAAATAGTTTCTCAAAAAGGTAAACATAGAATTATCATATGACCCAGCAATTTCACTTCTAAGTATATATGCAAAAGAATTGAAAGCAGGGACTAAAACAGACATATGCACAACAATGTTCATTGGAGCACTATTCACGATAGCCAAAAGGTGGAAACAACCCAAGTGCCCATCAGCAGAATGGATAAACAAAATGTGGTACATACATAGCCATAAAAGAAATGAAGTTCTGACACATGGTATGACATAGATGAACCCTGAAATATGCTGAGTGAAATAAATATTTAGAATAGGCAAATGCATAGAGACCGAACTTTATTAGTGGTTACAAGGGTAAGTTGGGAGGGGAAAATGGGAAGGTGTTGCTTAAGTGATACTGAGTTTCTGTTAAGGGCAATAAAAGAAACTGGAAATGTATAGTGATAATGGTTGCAGAGCAAGGTGACTGTAATTAATATCACTGAACTGTAGATGTAAAAACAGTTGAAATGACAAATTTTTGTTATATATATATTTCAAAATAATAAAAATTTTTTAAAACAATAAACAGAATTAGAGAAAAATTCCTCCAATGGTTCCTTAAAAATAGAAAATTTAAGGAAATAAGGAACATCCACGACATGCTTAATAATTACAACAGTTTCATAGATATTTTTCTTGGATGTAGATAGAAGAAATAAGATCAAAATACAAGCCATTAATTAAATTTGATTAGTATGGGGCATGGATAACTAGTCTAAACAAAAGTATCAATATCGTCATCAAGGTAGAAATTAACAACAGGAAGAGTAAGGAAAAAAATCAGCTATATGGAAACTGAATAACACCCTGCTTACACATCACTGGGTAATAGACGAAATCAGAGACGGAAACAAAAAATTCCTAGAACGAAAACATATCATACCAAAACTTTTGGGACACAGCAAAGGCAGTCCTCAGAGGACAATTTATAGCAATAGATGCATACATCAAAAAAGAAGAAAGGGACAAAATCAAAACATTAACTATGCAACTCAAACAAATAGGAGGACAGCAAAAAAAAAAAAAAAGCCCACAACAAATTGAAGAAAGGAATAATAAAGATCAGAGCAAAAATAAATGAAATAGAGAATAGAAAAACAATAGAAAGGATCAACACAACCAACAGTTGGTTCTTTGAAAGGATCAACAAAATCAATAAACCAGTGTCCAGACTGACAAAAAAAAAAACAAGATAGGACACAAACCCAAATAAGAAATGAAATGGGGGATCATTACAACAGACCCAACTGAAATAAAAAGGATTATAACAGAGTATTATGAAAAAGTATACTCCAACAAATTTGAAAACCTAGAGGAAACGGATAAATTTTGAGAAACACACTACCTACCCAAACTACCAAAAAGTGATGTTGAGAATCTGAACAGGCCCATAACAAGAGAAGAGATTGAAAAGGTAATAAAAAAAAAACTCCCAACAAAAAAACAGCCCTGGCCCAGATACCTTCACTGGAAAATTCTACGAAACGTTCAGAGAGGAGCTTATACCACTACTACTCAAACTATTTCAGAACATAGGAAAGGAAGGGATACTTCCAAATTCATTTTAAGAAGCCAGCATAACCCTGATACCAAAACCAAGAAAAGATGCTACAAAAAAACAAAGTTAGAGACCAATATATCTCATGAATATAGATGCAAAAATTCTCAACAAAATTCTAGCCAATAGAATTCAGCATCATATCAAAAAAATAATACACCATGACTAAGTAAGATTCATACCAGGTATACAAGGATGGTTCAACATCAGAAAATTAATCAACGTAATCCACCACACAAATAAAAGGAAAGAAAAGAATCACATGATCATCTCAATTAACGCAGAAAAGGCATTCGACAAAGTCTAACACCCATTCCTGATAAAACCTCTCAATAAAATAGGCATAGAAGGGAAATTTCTCAACATAATAAAGGGCATCTATGCAAAGGCAACAGCCTGTGGGGATATATGCCATTTAAACATGGCTGCACTATTGACAACTGCAGCCCCCACAGGCCTCTATGCTGCACAGCATGTTGAGACTTGTCCCCAACATGCTGAGACTTGTCATGACTTGATTTCCCAAACCTATTGTCCCTTTACTGATGGGCTTGTTTACCTGAATTCCTTCTCCCTGGCCCGCACCCAAAGCCCATTGTTCTATTATTTGCTTCACTGCTTGCTGTATTGACTATAAATAAACTCCTGGGACTGAAGCTGGGGTGGACTCCTCAGAGTTATCCTCCTGGCCCCACTTCTCTGGAAGAGTTGTGTTTGGTTACTGTCTTTGCCACCCCGACATTCGCCACCACTGCTACAGATGGTGCCCCGTGTGAGGGGCTGTGACAACGGCCAACATCGTTGTTAAAGGAGAGAGGTTGAAAACATTCCCCTTGAGAACAGGAACAAGACAAGGATGCCCTTTATCTCCACTAATTCAAAATGGATCAAAGACCTAAATATATACATTTTGCTGGAAGTCCTAGCTGGAGCAATAAAGCAAGAAAAAGAAATAAACGGTATCCAAATTGGTAATGAAAAAGTTAAACTGTTCTTGTTTGTGGATGATATGATAATATACATAGAAAACCCTGAAGACTCCATGAGAAAATTACTGGAACTAATAGAAAAATTCAGCAGAGTAGCAGGATACAAGATAAATATACAAGAATTGGTGGATTCCTATACACCAATAAGGAGAAAGATGAAAAGGAAATCAGGAAAATAATACCATTTATAATAGCCCCTAAAAATATAAAATACTTAGGAATAAATCTATCCAGGGATGTAAAAGACCTATACAAAGAAGACTACAAAACACTACTGCAAGAAACGGAAAGGGATCTACATAAATGGAAAAACATACCATGCTCATGGATCGGTAGACTCAACATTGTGAAAATGACAATTCTACCCAAAGCAATTTACAAATACAATACAATCCCGATCCAGATACCACAATATTTCTTAAAGAGATGGAAAACTAATCATTAACTTTATATGGAAAGGGAAGAAGCCCCGGATGAGTAAAGTTCTATTGAAGAACAAGAATAAAGTAGGAGGACTCGCACCACCTGACCTCAAACCTACCATACAGCTATGGTAGTCAAACAGCCTGGTACGGGTACAATGACAGATACACAGACCAATGGAACAAAATTGAGAACACAGGTGTAAATCCATCCACCTATTATCACCTGATCTTCAACAAGGGCCCAAAATCCATCACATGGGGAAAAGACAGTCTTTTTAACAAATGCTGCTGGCAAAACTGGATGTCCATATGCAAAAAAATGAAACAGGACCCATATCTCACACCATACACAAAAACTAATTCGAAATGGATCAAAGACCTAAATATAAAGCCAAAAACTATAAAGTTTATAGAAGAAAAAATAGGACGAACGCTACAGTCCCTGATACATGGCATTAACAGGATACAAACCATAACCATCAACACACAAACCCCAGAAGATAAGCTAGATAACTGGGATCTTCTAAAAATTAAACACTTATGCTCATCAAAAGACTTTACAAAAAGACTAAAAAGAGAACCTACAGACTGGGGAAAAAAATTGGACATTACAAGTCAGACAAATGTTTAATCTCTAAAATCTACAAGAAAAATCCAACACCTCTATGACAAAAAGACAAATAATCCTATTAAAAAATGGGCAAAGGAAATGAACAGACACTTCACCAAAGAAGACATGTAAGGGGCCAACAGACATATGAGGAAATACTCGCAATCACTAGCCATTAGAGAAATGTAAATTAAACACACAATGAGATATCATCTCACTCCGGCTTTACTGGCACGAATCAAAAATACTGGAAATAACAAATGTTGGAGAGGCTGCAGGGAGATGGAAACTCTTATGCACTGATGGTGGGAATGTATAATGATACAACAATTTTGGATAATGATATGGCACTTCCTTAGAAAGCTAGAAATAGAAATAGCATATGATCCAGCAATCCCACTCCTAGGAATATATCCTAGAGAAATAAGAGCCTTCACACAAATAGACATCTGCAAACCCATGTTCATTGCAGCATTGTTCACAATAGCAAAAAGATGGAAACAACAGATGAATGGATAAACAAACTATGGTACATACACACAGTGGAGTATTATGCAAAGATAAAGAACAATGATGAATCTGTGAAGCATCTCATAACATGGATGAAAATGGAGGACATTATGCTGAGTGAAATAAATCAATCACAAAAGGACAAATATTGTATGAGACTTCTACTGTAAAAACTCATGAAAAAGTTTACACACAAAAAGAAACAATCATTGTTGGTTCCAAGGGATGGGAGGGGTGGGGGGGAGATAACTAAATAGACAATAGATAAGTGGTAACTTTGGTGAAGGATAAGACAGTACACAATACTGGGGAAACCAGCACAGCTTGTACAAGGAAAGGTCATGGAAGCTTCATAGACACATCCAAACTCCCTGAGGGACTGAATTGCTGGGTGGAGGGCTAGGGGGACCATGGTCTCCGGGAACGTCTAGCTCAAGTGGCATAACACCGTTTATAAAGACAATGTTCTACATTCTACCTTGGCGAGTAGGGTCTGGGGTCTTAAAAGCCTGTGAGCAGCCATCTAAGATACTCCACTGGTCTCATTCCTTCAGTAGCAAGGGAGAATGAAGAGAACAGGATACAAGGATAAGATTACTCCGAAGGACTAATGGACCACAGCTACCAGGACTTCCACCATACTGAGTCCAGTACAGCTAGATGGTGCCTGGCTACCACCACTGACTGCTCTGACCAGGATCACAACAGAGGGTTCTGGACAGAGCTGGAGAAGAATGTAGAACAAAATTCTAACTCGCAAAAAAAGACTGGAGAAACCCCAAGAGTATGGCCCCCGGACAACCTTTTGCCTCAGTGGTGAAGTCACTTCCGAGGTTCGCCATTCAGCCGGGGAGTGGACAGCCTCATAAAACAAAATGGGACTAATGAAGCACAGCAGTCCAGGGACAAGGACTAGAAGGTAGGAGGGGACAGGAAAGCTAGGGATAGGGAACCCAAGGTTGAGAAGGGACAATGTTGACACGTCGTGGGGTTGTTAACCATTGCCATAGAACAATATGTGTACTAACTGTTTAATAAACTATTTGTTCAGTAAACCTTCATCTAAAGTACAAAAATGAATTATCTATGTGAGATCAAATTAACAACAGCAACTCAGGGTTTGATGGGAAGCCTAGGGGGCAGTGAGTTGAAGATAATGGTGATGGAATACTTTGGAAAGGGATAGTGATAATGGCAGCACAACTGAAAGAGTGTAATCGATGTCACTGAATTGTACATGTAGAAATTTTTGAAATAGTGTATCTTTGGCTATGAATAATTTCACCAAAAAAAAAAAAAATGTCCTCCAAGTTTAAGAAGGGAGAGTGTGGACATGTCATGGGATTGTTAACCAATGTCGTAAAACAATATGTTTACTGACTGTTTAATGAGAAACTATTTGTTCTGTAAACCTTCATCTAAAGTACAATAAATTTTTTTTTAAGTTCTAAAGGCCATTTATACGGCCATTGCCAAAAAAAAAAAAAAAAGTATCAATATCTAAGATGGTCTGCTCTAAACAAAGGCGAGTTTAAAGAATAAATGGATTGCATATCATAAAGACAGCCCTCCATGATTCCTAACAAAGCTAGCAGTAGCAGTGTGTTTTAAGTTATGCTCCTTGACAAGTCTCTATTAATGTTTGCCAGTTCCATGCTTGGGAGCAGTGGTAGAATTATCTCCTTCCATGCTGGAGACCTAGGTTCAATTCCCAGCCAATGCATCTCATGCGCAGCCACCACCCATCCCTCACTGGAGGCTTGTTTGTTGCTATGATGCTGAACAAGTTTCACTGGAACTTCTAGAAAGAAAGACTTGGCAATCTACTTCTGAAAATCACCCGGTGAGAACCCCATAGATCCCAATGGTCCAATTCGCAATCGATTATAGGGATAGTGCAGGACCTGACAAAGTTTCATTCTGTTGTGCATGGGGTCACCGTGAGTCCAGGGCCAACAGACGGCAGCTATCAACAACATTTCTGTGCTGAGGCCTGAGGAGAGAGGGGTAGGACTGACACTTTCTTATGAAGCCAAAACATAAACATTCACGCAAAAAATCCATCCCACCACCTCACTGAAGGAGCAAATATTCATGCAGTGCTACTCTGCACCAAGGCTATCATGCACACTCAACAAATATTGTCTCATTTATTCTTCACAACAACCCTATGAGGTGGTTTTACTTCCTTTACATATTTTAAAGGTGAAGAAATAAGGGCTTAGCAAGATTAAGTCATTTGCCTTAATTTATGTACAATTACACAGTCAGGTAGTACCGAATTTGGATTTGAACCTGTATCTGTCAGATTCCAAATGCATTTGATTTTTTTTTCACTACACTAGGCTAACTATCCAATAAATAAAGAGATCATAAAATCAAATACTTTCAAAGGAATACAAATAACATAAATGTGCAATGTTGATGTTGTATAAGATACACAGGGATATAAGAAATATTCCACTTTTCTTCTCATATGAGAATAAGAAAAACACAAAAGATATGCTAAATAGCAATTGACACTTGGCTTTACTAGTAGGGTGCAATAGGGAATGGTGGGGACTGTGATGAACTAGAGAGAAGGTACCCTCAACCCCAGCCAATAATCTCCATGTTTGAAAAAAATCCACTGATACCAAATATTCTGATTCTTTTTTTCAGAAGAAGTCAGTTATCCACATCTGAAGTGAAATATCTCAGTTGTAATGAAAAATAAAATGTAAATATTATGCAGGCCAATACTTATGAGTCAAATAAAATACATCTGTGAACCATCTGGGACATTTCAGATGCCAGTATGCAACCTCTGATAAGAAAACACACTCAGTATAACACAGATTTGTTAAGGACAGACAATTACAGGCAGCCAAGAGAGGTAGGGATGGGATAAGACAGTAAAATATTTCTAAATGAATTTGATCCTCTTCTCCTTCCTCTTCTGGTTATTCATGAGACAGTAATAAAGAAATGAGGTCAATATCTTAAAAAAGGGAGGATAAATCACATTTAACAGACTGTTTTCAATAAATTAGAACTATTTATATCCCAGTTACACACATTTTGGAAAATGTACTCCACTTTAGAAAGTCAGGCAAAATAAAGAGATAATATTGTACTAGAATTATTCTGTTCTTGATGGTTTTTAGCGGTTTTATTTTAAAGATAAAACTGTAGAAATGCTCCATATAACTTGATAATCCCCAATGGGCATTAATAGATGTAGATCTCTTTCTCAGACTGATTACTACAGATTTGAAATACATTAATATATAGATGTATCAGTAATAAATAGATTACATAGATAAATAATTCCTAAATGTAAACACACCCACACTTCATTCATTGAAGGACTCCTTCTCATGAATTCTAAACACTTATTTGTTGTCCTGTCCCTGGGTGGTGAAAAGGTTAAGCACTCAACTACTAATCTAAAGGTTGGTGGTTTGACTCCACCTAGCGATACCTCAGAAGAAAGGTCTGGTGATCTGCTTTCATAAAGATTATAGTCAAAAAAATCCTATGGACAATTTTATTCTGTACACATGGGGTCACATGAGTCAGAATTGACTCAACAGCAATGGCTAGTCATATGAGACTTAAAATATACTATTTTTTGACGTTGTATTAAATTTTGTTCTGTGTGTGTGCATAACCTATTACTACTAGTATTTTGATGCTGTATGATACTAATGATAATTCAATCCAAGTCTGCCTGATTACAATACTTTTTCAACTCCATCATGTTACCTCATTCACTTTTTCATCTCTAGTAAAACTAGCCTCATGCAGGTTGTGCCGCAGATGCTCAATAAATATCAGTTGATTGAATACATATATACATACATACACACGTATTTTGTTATTTTATTGTTAGCTACTATCAAGTCAGTTTTAACTTACAGCGACCCCATGTACAACAGAATGAAACATTGCCCAGTCTCGCACTATCCTCACAATCGTTGCTGTGTTTGAGCCCATTGTTGCAGCCACTGTGTCAATCCAGCTCGCTGAGGGTCTTCCTCTTTTTCACTGACCCTCTATTTTACCCAGCATGATGTCCTTCTCTAGGGAGTTGTCCCTGCTGATAACATATCCAAAGTATGTGAAATGAAGTCTCACCATCATTGTTTCTGTGGAGAATTCTGGCTGTACTTCTTCCAAGACAGATTTGTTCATTCTTCTGGCAGTCCATGGTAAATTCAGTGTTCTTTGCCAACACCATAATTTAAATGCATCAATTCTTCTTCTGTCTTTCTTATTCATCATCCGACTTTCGCATGCATATGAGGCAATTGAAAATACCATGGCTTGGGTTAGGCACACCTTAGTCCTCAAAGTGACATCTTTGCTTTTTAACTTTTGAAAGAGGGGTTTTGAAGCAGCTTTGCCCAATGCCATATGTCCTTTGATTTCTTGACTGCTGCTTCCATAGGCATTGATTATGGATCCAAGTAAATGAAATCCTTGACAATTTCAATGTTATCTCCGTTTATCATGATGTTGCTTATTGGTCTAGTTGTGAGGATTTTTGTTTTCTTTATGTTGAGGTGTAATCCATACTGAAGACTGTAGTCTTTGATCTTCAGAAGTGTTTCCTCTTCCCTTTCAACAAGCAAGGTTGCGTCATCTGCATATTGAAGGTTGTTAATGAGTCTTCCTCCAATCCTGACGTCACATTCTTCTTCACATAGAACAGCTTCTCGGATTACTTGCTCGGCATTGGGTATACATTTATAAATGAATAGTTCAGCGCTGAGTAAATGGGAGGATTGTATCACTGTGAGAGGCAGAGAATACAGTGGAATAACATAGATGTGGAGTCAGATTTATACAAATTTAAGGTTATGAATACCAGTCCTATTACCTAAGAGCTAAATGAATTTTGACAAGTTACTTATCTACGGTGAGTAACCTCATAAGATTATGGTGAGGGCCATGGAAAATATTACATCTGAGGATGTTTCTTCTCTTTCACCCTTCCTCTGTGTTGATCTTTTTTGGTCTGGGTAATATGCTATTTATTATTACCTAGTGCCTATGAGCTAACGGCATGGATCACTGCTGAGCCTGGTAAAGAAACATTTGGTGTCACCAGTGCCATGTCTTGACGTCTGTAGAATTCAGATCTGTATATGTAGTACTGAATCCAAAGAACAGAAAAGGCCAAGAGATATTTCATTTCTCCAAAAGGGAAAGGTTCATACGTATCCACCATGGAAATGGGTAGAGAACAACAATCAGATTTCTAAACTTTTAAAAGTGTAGGGAAGAAGTTATGATATAAATGCAGAGAGGAGTGCAGAATAACAAAAAATAAAATCAGTGCATAGTGTTTTTCCCTTTTGTCCACACTTTGCCCCATAAATGTTATAGTGGGCTCTTCTTTGTTACCGGCCTTTGAGTTTATATGGTAGCAATAATAGTCATTGGGATTCAGGGCTGCAAAGAATAGGTAAAATGTGTGTCCCTGAGTTACAATGAAAACATTTGCTTTATGGATAAAAGAAACAACTTTGCTCTTAGGCTTAAAGAGAAATGAAGCAAACCCATATCTTGGCTCTGAATTATTTGCCAAAAAAAAAAAAAAAAGTTCTTATAGTCTCAAAACGACAGCACTGTGTTATAGTGTGAAAATAAAGCAAGAAGTGAATTTCTTTTACCTTGAAGACAGCAAATGTGTAAGCTTCACTGATTTCTGGTTTTCCTTTTATGAAAGTAATAGCTCAATGCTGCTTCAAGGTTATATTATTTAAAAGATATACTGTATGTGCAAACAGAGAATCTGTGAGGCTTTTCAAAACATGTGTCTAAAACAGAGCTGTTTAGTTTGACAGGGCTTCAAGTTCCAAGAGATTGTAATGAATGCAAAATCAAGCTCTGAAAGTGAAGAGCTGAAATGTAGTTGGACAGGCATGAACCTTGACAAAGTTCAGCACTCCTTTGTCTCAAGATGGCAATCGACACATTTCAGACTCCTCTTAAGGTTTTTTAAGAGGTACCTTGTCACTGTCCCATAAAAAGCTTCTGGTGTCAATACTTACATCTGAATGGTACACACGTGTGTGTGTGTGTGTGTGTTTTTAATCACATGTAGTATGTCATTGTGTAACTTACTACTTTGATAAAATCATTCAATATTCAAATTCTAGGAAATGGAAAACATGTCAAAATGTTGACTTTCCTTAAATGCATTTATACTTGTATTCTGATAATATCCATAGTTAAGCTGGTTGGTGAAAACTGCATGGAGAATGTGAAATTATAGCAAGTGTACTCCAGTCACATTTTAAACCAAGTTCAGAAGAACAGGGACCGAGCCCGGTTTTTCTCTTCTCTAGCTCCAAAGACTACCAGTGGGTTGGGAAAATAGTTAAATATTAATATATATTTGGTTTATTAATAACAGAATAAATAAATTTACATAACCCATTGCAGTGGAGTCAATTCCAACTCATAGCGATGCTACAGGACAAAATAGAACTGCCCCATAGGGTTTCCAAGGAGCTGCTGGTGGATTCAATCTGCCGACCTTTTGGTTAGCAGCCGTAGCTCTTAATCACTGCACCACTAGGGCTCCAAATCCACGTAAGGAAATATAATTAAAAGTATATCATGAACAGGGAAACTGATTTCTAATTACCATGCACCGGCATTTGGGCAGTATGCCAAGAATGCATTGAATCTCAGGCCAGACATGTGGGGAAAAGAACTCCCGGCAGCCACATCTCTGAATTCAAATTTTGTTATTCCCAGTCTGATTCCAAGTACAGAACTACCTGATCCAGAGCATAGATTAAGATGTCAGTGTTACTTTATATTTAGGGCTTTGGTTTGCTCCATTAGTTAAAACTATGGTAATAAAATTTCCACATTGAAAGGACTGACCACATTGTCATATGCCGAGGCATCTGGGCTGTGTGCCATCCTCTGAATTTTCCTTTTCTCCTACCAAGTCTACACCTTCTTGCCAGGTGGTGACTTCCTCACTTACCCACATGTAGTCCCTGGACACTGATCTCTGAAGCCCTGGGACCCCTGAGTCAACAGTCATTCCCTGAACATTATAGGTTGATGAATCCCTGTCCTATGAAATTGGAACATGGCCTGGTTTGTTGCAGCGCACAATAAATGTATGTTGGAAGGAAAGAAAGAAGAAAGGGAAGGAAGCAGAAAGAAACTGAGGAAGAAAGGAAGAAGAGAAAGAAAGAAGAATGAGGTAAGGAAGGAAATGTACTTATGTAAATTGATCGGGGTCAATCATTACAAAACATACTTTTTGTAAGTATTGTGTTTTAATGTATCCGATAAGAAACTTAATGTGATATATAAGGTAGTGTGACAACCTATAAAGAGTTTAAGACTAAGATAAATTTTTATATATCTTATATATATCTTCAGCTCTTATGTTTACTACCTATGAGAACTTGGACAACAATGTCTCTGAATGACAGAATCCTCATAAATTTAATAAATGTAATCATCGTTGTTGTTAGCTGCCATCAAGTCAGCTCCAACTCATGGGGATGCCATGCACAATGTAATGAAATGTTGCCAGGTTCTGCACCATCCCCATGATCAGCTGGGGATTGGACTATTGTGATGCATAGGATTTTCATTGGCTGATTTGCAGAAGTAGATTGCCAGGCCTTTCTTTCTGGTCCATCTTAGTCTGGAAGCTCTCCTCAAACCTGTTCAGCATCAACACAACACAATCGTACCCATCTCACAACATTTTTGAGGGAATTAAGGGAACTCATCCGTGTGAAAGATACTGGCTGACACATCCTGGACACTGATCTTCCCATTTCTCCATAATACTGAGAAGCCAAAACTTCTCATTTTATTTGATGCCTATAAATTTTCCACTTATGTCTACAACACACACACACACACACACACACACACACACACATATATATAAAACAATTTCAAACTCAAATCTCTGAAGACTAATTATGGAGGGATGGAAGCTGAGGAAATAGGCTTCAAATGTAAGCCAAGCTTTTAAACTGCATTATGAAAGCTAAAACAGAGCAAAAGCACACCCACTCTGACTATAGGCATCTAATCATTCTTAAAGATAACAAGATTTACCTGGGAAGTTTATCTGGCCCAATAAAGCAATTTTTCTCTGACTAAGTGTAAGGAATTACATCCCTTACTAAGTAAGCTGTGAAAAGAAAACAATTATGGTTGAAATGTCTGATGGCTGGAGCTATGCCAGCATTTCAATCCCTCAACCCTATCTGCTTTATAGTGTTTCCCTCTTTGCTGCCTCCCTGTTTATTTCACAGTGAACAAAGAAAAAGAATGCTCTCTCAAATATTTTTCTCTTGGGCAGTCAGTATTTCAACCTATACCAGTGGCAAAGATCAAACATTTCCTAATTCCTACTGCAATTTTAACAGTTTTTTTTTTTTTCTTTTTCATTTCCCATGTCCATTTGGGCCACTTCTATAAAAAATTTATCATTTATTACATATTTGGAGGGAGTGATAGGAGAGGAATATTTTCTATGCCTCCATCACATAAAAAGTTTTTTTAAATAAAAAAAGAAAGTATAGAAAATTATGTTTTGGATGGATAAAATTTGTTTTTTTTTTAACTAAATCTGTTTCAGAGTAACTCCATGTTTATCTGTTGTTGGGAAAGTTTAAAGAAAATGAGTAAAGACACAGGGGCCACAATTGACCTTCAGACTTAGGTATTAGAAATTAGAGTTGCTAGCAGAAGACATCAATTGGTCCCAGCACAAACTAATATTTAAATAAACTATTGACACTCATGTCAATAAACTATTGAGACAAGGTTTCAGTTTGATAATTTAATCAAAACAATTAGAAAGCGGAAGGTCTGGAATGCTTTGCAGTAAACAATTTGGCCTTTTGGTTCTGTTTATGAGAACAGGACCACACGTGAAGCCAATAAGTGGGGATCTACCTGACTAAGAGGGATCACCTGGGAGCCTGATGCTGCCTAAACCTCAGTAGAGCATGTGGTGAGGCCAATAAATGCCTTGGAAGGTTGAGGCCCCCAGGAGTTTCCCAGGTAGGAGAGTGCAAACATGATTCTTAGGGAAAGGGTAAGCAGGTCCCTTGGGGACACAGCAGCTCTGTGCTGAAGAACTCCCACCCTCAATCTTTGTCCCAGGGTGGAGATGTCAGCCAGGGGGATGAGAGATTGAAAAATTTTAAGAAATAGAAAAGGGACCTGTACCCCTGACCTGGTCCCAGGTAGATGAGGATGAGAGAGAAAGGGCTGCATGGAGCAGCTGAGGTCTGACCTGACCAGGGAAGGGAGGCCAAGATTTGCTTGGACTGGTTTGATATTGCACAGGCCCCTCTCCTTTGGTGCAACATGGAGTGCACGTAGAGGAGTCTCATCTCACCCCGACAGCCTCCTGAGCCCAAGGGGGCCGACTCACTATGAGTCTGTTCCTGTTGTTTGCTGGTTGCTTTCTGTGAGTAAAGGGCTTTCCCTTTGACAACACTGTGTAAGAGTCTCAGTTATACCAGTTGGACATGGCACTCATGGGGTTCTCATCACAATAGTCTCATGGCTGTTTGGGATCTTAGGACTGCCTTTGAGGTAACCTACATGTGTGATGCAACCAGACACTAGGATCCTTAACGATCACCTTTCTTGCTGTGGTCAAACACAGCATAGTAGTTTAGAGAGTCCATTCTGGAGTGAGAGACCTTAGATCTTAATTCTGGCTCCACTGTGTACCAGCTACGAGTCTTTAGTCAAGTAACTTGACCCAAAGCCTTAGATGGCTCATCTGAAAATTGATGATGGTGATAGAAACGTCCTTACAGATTGTTGTAAAGATTAAATTATTTGAAACATGTAAAGTGTTTGAACTGTACCTTAAGTGCTTGATAAATGTTTAAATTTCAGAATGGGCGGGTCTGAAAGCAAAGTCAGAATATTTCTTGGTGAATTAGGTTACATTTATGTGAGATATCCCTTCCAGGATAGAGATATATCCACCACTCAGACTGGAGAGTTTATATCCCTAGGCCAAGTTGTCAACATCCCTAGCAAGCGCTCAATGGGCTTTTTTAAACTCTGTTTCTGTTCAACAACCAGCCCATACTGGCTTCTTTAGACGGTGTAAGACATTCAACTTAGTTATAAGCAAGTTGTATTGAAATGGAATTATTCTGCTTTTTAAAAGAAATGCTTATCTCTGCTCTGATCTATCTTTAAAGTCATTAAACTCTCAGAAAATGTGTGCCTTATTCAGGGTCCCAGTAGGGAAGAGATAACACATTCAGCTGAGTTTTTAAAATGGAGAAGTCCCCCATTTTAAGTGGAGGAAGCAGCAAGGTACGTTGAGACATCCAAGAAGAAAGCCATATCAAGAATCTGGTAACATCTTCCGAGACCTGAAGGAGACAATGGAGTCACTGACGGCTGGTTGAGGGTTGAAGACATGATATAGGAGCTACCAGACAGAACTCACAGTCTTAGGCCAGAATCACACTGAAGCAGGGATAGGGTGGTAAGAAAAAATAATCTGATCCTCAGGCATCTCTTGTTAGCTGATTCTCACCAGAAACCAGAGGGCAAAGAAGTCCAGGTGATTAAATCCAAAAGAGCCAGCCTTCCAGGATACACAGCAAGGCAGAGAATGAATCTGAGGGCAAAGGAGAATAACAAGTATCTATTAGATGAGGGTATAGGTTAGAGAGTTAACCTGATGTCCCTATTTCTCAGAATATCCAAGAGTAGTTTGTGATGTTTGGGGGATATTCTAAAATTCAAGATCTATAAATAATAGTAGCTAAAATTTGTTTAGTGATTTTCAGCTTACTAAATGCTTTCACAAAGTTGGGAGAGGCAGAATTGTTGACTGTATTTGTTTATACCTTCCAAGTTTGAACTCAACACATCTGCTTTGAGATTTTCCCTATTCCTCTTGGTGACTATTAATATACTAATATTATTGCATGCCCCAGTTTTATACAGCAATGATAACCTAGATGGGTTAAGTTTACTTTCATATAATTAGCTAATCCCCTGATACCAGTTTGTTGCCAGCTTGCACAGGCAGAGATCATGGTGCATATGAAAAGAGCAAGAGAAAAACATTAGGAAACCTTACGATCACAGTTATTGTTATTTCCCCACAATTTCCCCCAAAGTTGACAATTTCATAGTGATCAAATTTCAGTCTTCAGTTAATGACAGCGTTACCTTAACATTTTAGTGCTGGAGGAAGGTTGACCTTAGAACAGTTTAAAGAATTTACTCATATAGCTGCATTTTGAATTTTAAAAGCTAAGTAAGTTCAAAATGTTCTCAATTACTTTTCCTAAGATATTCTGAGTAAATACACCTCCGTTTCTGCAGACCATATAATACTTTTAAGCTGTTGAGTTACCAGGCTCCCAAAATGGTACTAGAGAAATATTTCCTTCTTAGAACAGTCTTTAAGATGATCAAAGAACATTCAACTCCCCTGCTAATATGATAATTAATTCTTTATTTTCACATGAAACACACTAAATTTAAAGAAGCAGGTGTGTCTTTGTGGTATCTTCTCATCCGGAACCTATATTAAAAATAAGGATAAAGATAGCTTTAAACATTTGGTATTTACAGTAGACAGCTGAGGCTCCATCACTTTTCACATTAAGCCTAGAAATATATGTACTGCATTAGTGGAATATGAGATAAAAAGAGTTTTACAAGGCCAGGAAATCTATTTATTACATGTGTTAAGGAGATTTTGAAAATAAACATTAAACAGTACAGCCTATGTAATCTTCAACTCATAACAATTTTAAAATACTAAAGCATATGTAATATTTTATCACGGAATTTGGACATATTTAAAAGGCTCTATGTATTAAACAGAAACCCTGGCGGCCAAGTGGTTAAGAGCTATGTCTGCTAACCAAAAGGTCAGCAGTTCAAATCCACCAGGCTGTCCTTGGAAACTCTGTGGGGCATTTCTACTCCGACCTACAGAGTCTCTATGAATCGGAATTGACTCAACGGCAATGGGTTTGGTATGTATTAAACTGGTACCATAAACAAATTTATTTGATACCTGTATTAGAATTTGAGCTTCAGAAATACTGCTCAAGCCTCACCTTCATAAAATCTCCTATCAGCTTTTCTAAATAGGTGTATTTAGAAGGAACATGTACTTACCATTATTTGTATTCTATTTATTCACTTGAATCATTCTTCTCACCATTTTCCAGTATGAAATAAGGTTGAGCCTATTACATAAGAAAAGTTCTAAATCCTTTGGAAAGGGGGTCAGAGAGGCCTGGGTCATAGATCATGGTCTGAGGCTGGAAATCAGGCTGTGGAATTTCCTGGTTAATTGGATTACCTCACTGTTCTCTCTCAAAGTTTACCAGGGCTGTTTTTGGAAGATGTAAAAAAACAAGATTAGAACTGGTCTCTTGACACTCATTTAAGAAATCTCTTCATATTTTTACTAACTTACAGTTGCTCTGTCCCCACATGGAATTGTGTATGTTTTGACACCTCTCCGCTCTCCCTCTGTATCTACAAACAAGACTGGGTATAGCAAAAGCGCCAAATCAGGAAGTCAATAGCTTCTTGTCTGACTATGGAAGAATCAGAGCCCTCTTACTGTATTTTATCATGGAAGGACTTGATATTCTAAAAAAAAAAAAAAGGCAAAACAAAACAACCAAACCCATTGTCATCTAGTCGATTCTGACTTATAGCGACCCTATAGGACAGAGTAGAACTGCCCCACAATAGCATTTCCAAGGAGAGGCTGGTGGATTCAAACCACCAACCTGCTGTTTAGCAGCCATAGCTCTTAACCACTGTGCCACCAGGGCTCCTGATATGCTAAAAGTAAGTCTGAAACATGGAAAAAATGATTTTGATGAATGTGGCAGTCCCATATAATGTATCTCCAGTTAGCCTCTGAGGAGAGCAGAATTTGAATGGTGTACCATACTGTTCTAAGGAAGATGCTACCGGACACCCAGTAATCCACAAAAATAATTCTGCTTGAGCCTGCCTCTGCCCAAGGAAGAAGGGACCATCACTTATCCACTTACTCAAGATAGTACCTCATCCCAGATATTGCCAGAAAATGCTCTGTGTACCTCAGGGAGAACATAATTAGTTTTTTTTACTCAAGAATACTGATGATTGGTTCACAAAGCAACATATACAGAGTCTGAGGATTGTAATGGGAGACCCGGGGTAAAGAGGAGGGAGAATCAGAACATGTGCTCCTTGTCTACAAACTACACTCCCAAAAAGCCCCCTTGCTTAGGTGGCAGGCATGGTGGAGAAGGTTGAAGGATGTCGCATATGGATGATCCTTGCGCCCTCAGAGGGTGTTTTACATAGATCTCCCAAGCTCTTTATAGCTATCTCTTCTCTTCCTCTCCACAATCGTTCCTTTTCAAGTCCCTCTGTTTTTGGTTTCCCCCAGGAAGATGTAAATCTCAATGTTTGTTCTTTCAAATACCTTACAAATTTCACAGACCTATTGCTTGTTCTTGGTGATTTTCCTCTAGCCAGCACTTTTTGGAACTACCCAAAAATGTGAAGTCTGTTCTCATGACTATTGGCTCATCCTGAATCAGCTGAAGTAAGCTAGTCCTCTAGCTGGTTGGGGAGGGTGGGAAGGAGGATACAATGAAGGGATGACAAGGGGGTTAACTCTTGGTTATAATTTGACTCCCAATAAATTCTTGAAGTTAAAATAATCTTTCCACACAAAAAGATTGTTCTCCTTCACCAAAGATTCCTATATGGCCAACATAGACAATTTTTACCCTCCGGTTACCCAAAATAATTTTATTCTTTGTAAACTAGTATACTCTCCTAATGATCCTGGTAGAACACTTGTACACTCCCTGCCCTGGTCAACATTAAATCTTGCCCTACTTCACCCCCTTCACTAACTCCTGTTTTATCTAAAAAATATTTCTCAAATCTATCTATTTCTCTCCATATTGTTCCAAAACCATATCATCAGCCAGAACTACAGAGTTTACTCTTAATTTGTTCATCGTCATTCACACTCCATTTCTAAACAATCCTGTTCTTTATATTCTGAAGCTTCAATGTTTCACCTTTCATTTTACAAACTTTCATGGCATCCTATGGCACTCACAACAAAAATGTCCTGCATAGTTTGGCTCCTATCTATTTCCCCAGCCTCATTTTGAACCATGCTCCCACTTCAATCTCTCTACTACAGCCATACTGTTGTCTTAGTTACCTAGTGCTACTATAACAGAAATACCACAAGCAGATGGCTTTAACAAAAAGAAATTTATTCTCTCACAGTTTAGAAGGCTGGAAGTCCAAATTCAGGGTGCAGCTCCAGAGGAAATCTTTCTCTCTCTGTCAGCTCTGGAGGATAGTCCTTGTCATTAATCTTCCCCTTGTCTAGGACCTTCTCAGCTCAGGGACCTCAGGTCCAAAGGATGTGCTCTGCTCTTGGTGCTTCTTTCTTGGTGGCATGAAGTCCCCCATCTCTTTGTTCCCTTCTCTCTTTTATATATCAAAAGAGATTGACTCAAGATACAACCTAATCCTGTAGATTGAGTCCTGCTCATTAACATAACTGCCTCTAATTCTGACTCATTAACATCATAGAGGCTAGGATATACAACACATAGGAAAATTACATCAGATCACAAAATGGAGGACAACCAACAATACTAGGAATCATGGCCTAGCCAAGTTGACACACATTTTTAGGGGACACAGTTCAATATATAACACTGCCCTTCTCTAATCCCTCTACCACAAGACCTTTTCAAGGATGGATTCTTCAACATAGACTGCACTTCCTTCTCCTCTTTGCCCAGTTAACTAGTATTTAATAGCTCTCATTTCTTAGCATTTACTCAAAGTTGTAGCTTTTAGGCTATATAATTAAAGTTTGTCTTCTCAATAAGATCCTCAGCTACACAGAGATATTGTTTATTTTTGTTTTCCATTATATCCCATAACTTAGCACTTATGTCTAGTACATAATATATGTTGAATAATAAATGTGAATTTTAACTGATCTTGAAAGATATACTCAAATTGATTCACCTCAATCCTAGGAATGTGTCTTGGTGAATAGACTCATTTTCCCTATTACATAATTAGCACATATTTGAGAAGCTCATAACTGCAAATCCCTGTGTCACTCCAATTCGCTGCCATCGGGGGAGTACATTTGGACATTGTGCTATGCATGCATAAGTAGCACAGATGTGGGCGCCATAATAAATTGATAATCAGTCTTTCTCAATTTCAGGTAAGAGCATCTATAAACTGCCTGAGAAGTTTCATTCAAATACCTAAAAATGAACTAGTATTACTATCTTTTAACTCTGTTTTGAGTTTGTTTTCTGTTCAGGACCACAGAGCTAGTGAGGCACAAGTTGACAACAAAATTACCAACAGGAATCCACTTGAGATTTGGGTAATGAGTCATGCCGATCATAACATTCTCTCGTTATTTGTTTGCATACACCCTGGGGTGTCATCTCAGAAGACACATGCAGAGATGGAGAGACCAGGGCCCGTTGTGCATTTGCTTCTGTCTTTCCAACACAGATGCTTGGTGGCACTCAGGAGACAGGGCATTGTGGTAATACTGTGCCATGTTTATATTTGTGCTTATCTTCAAATACATCTAATTGGTTTGAAGCCATGAATTTTTTACCCATATTTGCAATTACAGCTCTGGGTGACATCGTGGATTGCTTGCTATGTTTCTAAAAAGGTAGGAAAATTTGCTTCTGAGAAATAGTAACAATTCTAGAAGCAACAATATGTATCATAAAGAATCCAAATCAATATTTTTATGGTGAAATATAATGTGTTTGTTGCTGTTTTCTTTTCTAAGCAAAACAAAACAAAACAAAACAGGATTGGGGAAAAATAACATTTGTATAAAAGTTAGCAAATCTAAATACACAGGTTCTTTCTAAAGATGATAAAAAATTTTTTTGAAAAATTACACAGTGAATTCAGCTGGTAGAAAATAGTTTGAATTCTCCAGACATCCAAATATCCTGAAACACAACTTCTACTTGAACTTTGTTTGCCTGTGTAGACAGTTTTTTGGAGTGCCATAAGCTGCAGTCCCTCACAAGAAGGAAATAACACAGAAATGAACTGAGGAGAGACCAAAAATAGTAAATTTAGGTACGTAAAACCATTGCGGGTAAGCTAAGTTTGAGTCAGTATATTTACAGAAAGGCCGAAATTATGCCTCTAATACTGGATGATACTAATCTGCCTCACGTGCTCATTGTGTGCTTGGCCTTGACCAAGGACAAATATATCATCTTATTTTCTCATTTTCCATTGGAGAAAACTGTATCTTAATAATGTTGAATAACTTGTCCAAGGAGCTAAAGTTAGTAACAAGTAGAAATGTAAAATACCAAAACGTTTATTTGATCTTTTTTATATAGAAATATAGCTAAATTAGAACCTATGAGAACTGCTCTGCCACTGCATAGCAGAATATATATAATCTCAGTGCCCAGGATTGCATTGGCACATTACATGCACCCGATATTTATTGAACTGATGAAGAAAGAAAAGAAAGGACCAAAAGAAAAATTATAAAAAGGATAGAAGAGAGGAAAGGAAAAAGGCAGAAAGGAGGGAGGGAGGAAGGGATGCAGAGAGGAAGGAAAGGCTTAGTTTTGTTGATAACTCAGGGTCATCATTAAAATATCTTTAAAACCAGAATTCCTATAACCTCTTCCCCTTCTAATTTTCTATATATAATTGATACTGGCTTGGAAAATTTTAACCAAATTTTAGAACTGTACGTTAAGTTTAAATCATATCAGTTCTGAGCGAAAAAGAAGAGTGTTTGTAGATGAATGTTTGCCTTTTGGCATGAACTTTTGGAATTATATCCCCCAAAAAACCAAACCCACTGCAGTCGAGTCGATTCTGACTCATAGCTATTCTACAGGAGAGAGTAGGACTGCCCCATAGGTTTCCAAGGCTATAAATCTTTACAGAAGCAGAATGCCACATCACTCTCCCTCAAAGTGGCTGGTGGGTTCAAGCCAAGTGCTTAATCACTGTGTTATCAGGGCTCCTCGGAATTATATTGGTGGAACTGAAATTGCTAGACATATGAATGACATGAACTTTATGTGTTAAAGTTCAATATCTATTTTATATAGTCCCTTTAAAAGGAGAAGTCATCCAAAGTGGGAACAATGTATATTTGTACTTGAATATGAGCTCAGTATTATTGCTTATTATCTATATGTTTTTCCTATGGATAGAACTATGTTTAATTATAGACACAGATTTCTATGTTACCCTCACTCTCTCTATCCATTTTCCTCCCATGGAGCAAAGTCAGTGCTGTAATTTAAATCTAGAGAGTCTACAAGTACTGACCAGAAAAAATCAGCAGCTTCTGGACCATATGTTTCATGGGTCACTTTCCTAGTCTTTTCTATCCTTCTCGCAGTAAAATTTCCTCACCACAGGCCCTGTTTCAGGAGGGCCTTCCCAGCTGATTCATGTGTCAAATTAATCTGTACTCAGTTGTAAATTTATTATATTATTTGCAATATGACTTAGTTCATGGAGGTCTTAACTTTTGCCATTTAATTTAGTTCACAGATGTCTTAACCCAAATAAGAGGCTAATGTGACAACCACAAGACTAAAGTCTAAAAGGAAAAGTCCAAGAATAAAATAATGAATCAGAAAGGAGCATTAGATGAATCCAGCTCAATCAGAAAAAATACCTTCCCTGCATACGAAAAGTTGTCCCAAAGAATGACATGTGTCAAAGACTTCAAAGACTGGGCAAGCTATGTTTTCTGATAACCCTAGTCCTGGTCTTCATTCTTCCACTCAAGTTTCAATTTTTTTTTTCCATTTCTGGAGCCTGTTATGCATGATTTTATAGATCAAAGAAGAGAGGAAAAAAAACTATCACAGTTTGTCAACTATATTACAAAATAAAGAAATGCTCAAGCTATGCATCAGTCTAAAGAGTCTAGAAGATTGCTTCTCAAAAGTAACCACTTACAAGTGAACATCCGCCTTCCTAAATCACCAAGAACTAACTTTATTGAATCAGTCGAAATGGCTCTTCATTTTTTTTCCTGTTGATCAGAATTTCATTAAACTGTTCTTTAATGCACCGTGACTTTGTTTGCTCCAGAATTACATTACTCGACCATATCCCCTAAGCTTAATTAAGTTTGTTTGTTCATGCTTTGAGCATTTTTCTCTGTTCTGCAGCAAAAATAGGTAAAAAATCAAGGGACACTCATTCATCTGTGAAGCTGTCAGTCCATCATTACTCGAATATTGATTTTGGGGGAGGTTGTGACATTCCCCAGGTGAGCATGTCAAGTTTGTTGACAGAGAGCTCTCTACTTAATTGAATATGATGTCTGTATGGGAAGTGATGAAGTAAGTCAGTGATGTATAAGTTTTCTCTCCCACTGTGTGTGCAGTAGAGGGTAATGATATTCCATCGTGTGCTGACCAAACTCCATTTACCTTGTCTTATTTCTTCAGTATTTTTCCACTTAAAGACCTGGGAGCAATACAGTTATTCATCCAAGAGATGATTATGCATTAAAAAAAAAGCTTGAAGCATGAACTATCAGATGGGGATAGTCAAAAATGATTTGCCAGATGAGTAATAATTTTAATTTGGTCGCTAAACTTGCAGTGTAGTTTTACTCATCTGTAATGTGGGAGTAATGATCATCCTTCCTGTCATTAACTACTTTTCAGCAGCATTGTAAAAATTGGTTTATGTTCTTAAATGAATTTTCAAATGAAAAGTGCAGAGTAAGTTAGTTTCTAAAGCAAAGTCCTGCCTGGCCTGAGCTGGCTTTATTTCTAATTAACATCTAAAATGCTATAAGACCAATCAAATTTTGCGTGGACAATAGCAGAGGAATATTTTGAAATTGTTACAAAGAGAAAAGGAGATATAATTCTCAATACGTTAACAAAAATAAAGCAAAAAGTTTAGCTACATCAATTTAACAAATATATTATCTCAATTATTACTTTGTCATTTATAGTTCTGATAGAAAGAAAATACGCTGGCTTCCGCCCTTACAAATTGCATTGTATTGCACTAATAAGTTATATGAATTAGCCTAAAATCATTTCTTCTGCTAATGTATGCAAAAATATTCTAAGGTAACATTTTGTAGAGTCTGGGCCTCTTAGGGTTTCATTTGGCTCAAATATACATTTAAATGATTGGCCACTAAGCCCTCTGGCTATTTCATATCTGGCAAATTATAAGGTGCAGATTCATATAAATGTGAATAGAAACAGAAGAAGTAATTTTTTCAGCGTGTTGGAACCTCTGATTAAGCATTAACATTGCTATGCAGCTAAGTCAGAAACCAGGTGTTAAGAAACTGTAACATCCAAAATGCCTAGTCTCTAGCTCCTTCCATGAATGAGGTAATGTCAGTTTTCTGCCCCCTTGTCATTTTTACTTCTGTAAAAATGTGCTCTTCCTCCTACGCTTCCATCCAATCACTCTTTTGCAGTCTTTTTTTTTCCTAGATGCTGTTTGAATTGAATGAATTTTAAACTCTTTATCCTGGCATTTAAACTCACCTCCATAATACTCAAGAGGAGACACAACATCCCCACTTACATGAGCCATAGGCATTTCATACTCAACACCTACAAAAGTGGACTAAAGCTTCTACCTCCTATGTCTGTTCTTAGTCTATCGTAGTGAATGGCATCACTAGCCAGCTAGTTGTCATACCAGTATTTTATAAAGCATCCTTGAGACTTCCTAATCATTAATTTCTAGAACAAATTTTTATTGAGTGCTTATTGTATACCACTGTATACCAAGCACTGTGTTAGCACCGAGCAGAATAGAAACAGCCCAGTTCTAAGATGCTTATGGTCTAATGCAGGAGATACGTTTTAATGAAATGAGCAGGAAAATTGTGAATCCTGGGATGGACAGCAATGGGATTCTGTGACAGAATTTAAGACTATGTCATCTGGGAAGGCTTTTCTGAGGATGTGATGACTGAGCTTAAATCTGAAGACTGAGGAAAGAGTACCAAGATGAACAGGGAAAACAGGTTGCATGGGGAAAGCATTTCAGATATCTCAAAGGAGACAGCATGTGCTGGTTTTGCCACATCAGCCCCCAAATCATGGCTCTGCCAGCCAGTTCCCTCTTCAAGGCCAATTCTCACATCTGTCCACCACTTTGAATCTCTATTGATTCTTCTTTCCACTTCTACTGTCATTACATTACTGTGCTAATAGCCAGGCCACCAACATTTATGTACTCTCAAAATCTCTCTCTTTCCCTTCCAAAACTCCTCTAAATTCTCTTACCCAAAATCCCAGTGAGTCTTCATAGAGTCTAAGCTTTCTCCTCCCTTCATTTTTCTGCCAATTTTATCATTTATTCCCTAAACTCTGCTCTCTTTTCTAGGAGAAATCCTGACAGCCTTTCAGTCTTCTCTCGGATCTTTTGGTTAGCAGAGATATAAAAGAATTCCTCACGGGGATGAAGGAAAAGATGGCAAGGGGAGGGGAATTCCAAATACGTTTCACTTATTTTCTTTACTTCTCTAAGTAGAGAGGACATAATTATATTTGGTAGGTTTTGTTTGTTGGTTGGTTTTTTTCATCTTGTGGCTTAAATTTAGACTCATATCTTTTCCTATATGTTACAAAATTGGAAAAATATTAATTCTAATTTAGGATAAGTTTTCAAGTTTGTTTTATGACAAAATAGAGAAAAGATGTTTTATTATAACAGAGAATTTTAACTTTGATTTGAATATACTAGTAGTATGGCAGACCTTAGCTACCTCCTAAGACAGCTGCTTATAAGCAAGAACGGCAAGGCTTCATCTAGATTACTTTGGCAAAGTCATCCCGGAAAGACCAATTGTTAGAAAAGGACAGTATATTGGTAAAGTAGAGCATCAGTGAAAATGAGGGGAAAATCCTCCACAAGATGGATTAATGCAGTAGCTGCAACAATGGTCTCAAACATACTAAGAATTGAGAAGATGACTCAGGACGAGGCAATGTTTTGTTTTGTTATACATAAGGTCACCATAAGCTGAAGCTGACTCGAAAGCAACAACGACAACATGGTACACCTGACGAGAATCCAAACATCATAAATAAATTACTCTTTCTAGGTAAGTGGAAAATATTTTGTGTGGTATTATGGACTGAATTGTGTTTCCCAAAAATATGTGTTGCAAATTCTAACCTCTATGCCTGTGGTTATAATCCCATTTGGGAATGGGTTGTCTTTGTTATGTTAATGAGACAGGATTAGTAGGGTGTGTTTTAAATCCATCTCTTTTGAGGTATAAAAGAGATTAAACAAGCAAGGGAAAGAAGCAGAGATGGGGGAAGAGAGATGCCAAGCCACTGGTGACTGCCCAGAAGCAGAGAGAGAAAGACTTCCCCTAGAGCAGTCGCTCTGAATTCAGACTTATAGCCTCCTAAACTGTGAGAAAATAAATTTCTGTTTGTTAAAGCCACTCGTTAGTGGTATTTCTGTTATAGCAGCGCTAGATAACTAAGACATATGGTAAAAATACAATTGTATATTTCTACTCTTCCCAACCTGTAGTCTGAAACGCACATGTTAATATTCTGACTTACTTTTGGGAAATCCATTTGGCCTTCCTTTGTAAAGGTCAGGGTTGATACATTAAGGGTCAGAGCAATCTTTATTTCACACTCTAGTGTTCAGAAATATTCAAGAACCATGAGAGTCCCATTTTACAAGAGAGAATTAAAATCCAGAGAAGTTAAGGAATTCACACACATTATGAGTTGAAGAATTGAGATCTTCTCTGATGCTGAAAGAGAACAAAAATCCTCACAAGTGGAGCAATAAACAATAGCATGATAAACAGAGAAAAGATTGAAGTTGTCAAGGATTTCGTTTTACTTGGATCCACAATCAACCCCCATAGAAGCAGTAGCCAAGAAGAAATCAAACTACGCATTGCATCAGGCAAATCTGCTACAAAAGAACTCTTTAAAGTGTTCAAAAGTAAAGACATCACTTTAAGGACTAAAGTACTGACCCAAGGCATAGTGTTTTCAATTACCTCATATGCATGCAATAGCTGGACAATGAATAAGGAAGACAGAAGAAGAATTGACGCCTTTGAATTATGGTATTGGCAAAGAATATTGAATATACCATGGACTTCCAGAAGAATGAACAAATCTATCTTGGAAGAAGTATAGACAGAATATTCCTTAGAAGCAAGAATGGCAAGACTTCATCTCACGTACTTTGCACGTGTTATTAGGGGGCTCAGTCCCTGGAGAAGGACGTCATGCTTGGTAAAACAGAGGGTCAGCAAAAAAAGAGGAAGACCCTCAATGAGATGGATTGACACAGTGGCTGCAACAATGGACTCAAGTATTACAATACTTGTGAGGATGGTGCAGGACCGGGTAGTGTTTCAATCTGTTGTACATAGGGTCGCTATGGGTTGGAACCAACTCTATGGCACCTAACAACAACAGCTGATGCTGAGTCACCCTTCATTTACACAGCACTGGCTTTGTGAGTCACACAGCTTGGTAGCCAACTTGGCATTGACTATTTCTTCACCTTTTCAAACACTCCACTTGAGGACAATTACCTCCTGTCTTTCTGAGTTAATACCTCCAGTAGTCCAATTCCAACAATTCTTCTCTACCATCAGGTTCTCCAATCCATTTAACTTTCTTTAATAATCCCTTATATTCTCACTTCCCACTATACCTACTTAAATTTTTTGCTAATCATTACAATTAGTGTGGCAGTTTATGGATTGAATTGTACCCTCCCTCCCCCCCGCAAAAAAAAATACGTCTTAAAATCCTAACTCCTATATCTGTAAATATAACCCTGTTTGGAAATAGGAGGTTTTCTTTTGTTATAATAATGAGGTCATAGTAGTGCAAGATGGGTCTTAATTCGAATCATTTCTGACATAAAAAGAATAGAATAGACATAGAAACACACAGGGGGAAGCCAGACGCCATATGAGGATAGTCTACAAGCCAAGGAACTCCAAAGAACCCCAAGGAACCAAGGAACACTTGACCCTACAAGGAAGGAATTAACATACCTGATACCCTGATTCGGACTTACAGCCTCCAGAACTATAAGAAAATAAATTTCTGGTTTTTAAAGCCACCCACTTGTGATATTTCTATTATAGCACGCACTAGGTAACTAAGACTGGCATAGACAGCTATAAGTCCACCAAAATTTATTCTATCCTTCTATATTAATAAATCTATAACTGAAAATCAGATCCCCAACCAAGAATTACCTTTGCCCAACATGCTTAATGTGAGTGTGATCATATGATTAGTTCTCCGCAACAGAATGTGAGTGAATGTGATGCATGCTACTGCTCTTAAGATATTTCTCCTTCTTTTCCAGGACTTTTTTTCCTTTCCTTTAGCTGGATGCAGAAAGTCAAGACCTTAGGGAATAAAAAAGTCATGAAAGGGAAACACCCTCAATCCCTGAATCAATTTATGGGGGAGAGATGCCCACCAAGCTGATATGTATATAAGAAACACATTTATTTTGTGTGAAGCCATTACTTTTTCGGTCTATTTTTACAGCATTTAGACTACTCTAATATAAGCATCATCTTCTTTGCCCATCTTTCCTTCACTCATACTGATTTGGCCAGTTCTATCTACGTCTATGCTTACTCCTACTGAAACTGAAGAGTTGAGCAGGTCTGGAGGAGACAAAAAAAAATTAACCCCATAGTGATTGGTCTCTATTTATACATTTTTTATTTCAGACACTAAATGAGTACTGAGTGCTAGTCCAAAATATGTCTGTATTTCTCTGATCAGTAAATTCTACTTATCACACCTTCTCTATTCTCAACTTTCAGTATCCCTTTCACCCCATGACCTTGCTTCTTATTTGACTGAGAATATGAAGCCACCAGGAGAGTTCTGCCACATCCTCCACCACCAAATCAATCAGCCTACGTGCATCTGTGCTCAATTTTCACTTTCCTTTCTTGTTCTCTCATCATTATCTTTATGTCCAAATGTTAGAGTGTGCCAGGAATTAGTCTTTAGATATCTTCTCAATCTACACAAAATTCTTAGGTGATCTTATCTAGTCCCATGAACTTAATCACCAATTCAGTTCTTAGAAACATCCAAATTTATATCTTCAACCACAATTCATCTCCTGAACTCCTGACTCATTTATCCAGGTGCCTGTTAAATAGTTTCTGATTAATATATAATATTCAAAGCTATGTATCTTAAATATAGCATATGCATAATATAATTCAATATTTGATGCAACCTGCTTCTTCTTCAGTCTCCCCCATTCCCTGTAAATGGCACTTTCATTAATCTAACTATTAGGCAAAATTCCTCTTTTTTCATTACCCATGTCCACCAAATTAGTGAATCCTGTTAGCTCTATCATTAAAATAAATGTAGAATTGGAACACTTCCACCGCCCCACTGCTATCACCCTGGGCCAAGACAACATTATCTCTTCCCTGCTGTTGCAGTGACCACCTAACTTGCATCCTTTGTTGTTGGGAGGTGCCATTGAGTCAGTTTTGACTCATAGTGAAACCTATGGACAATAGAATGAAACATTGCCTGGTCCTGTGCCATCCTCACAACCGTTGTTATGTTTGAGCCCAACACTGCAGCCACTGTGCCAATCCATTTCATTGAAGGTCTTCCTCTCTTTCACTGATCTTCTACTTTACCAAACATGATGTCCTTCTCCAGGGACTGGGCCCTCCTGATAACATGTGAAAAGTACTTGAGAGGAAGACTTGCCAACCTTGCTTCTAAGGAGCCTTCTAGCTGTACTTCTTCCAAAACAGATTTGTTCATTCTTCTAGCAGTCAATGGTATATTCAATATTCTTTGCCAACATCATAATTAAAACTCACCAATTCTTCTTCAATCTTCCTTATTCACTGTCCAGCTTTCCCATGCATATGAGGTGATTGAAAATATTATGTCTTGAATCAGGTGCACTTTAGTCCTCAAAGTGACATCTTTGCTTTTTAACCCTTTAAAGAAGTCCTTTGCGGCAGATTTGCCCAGTGCAATACATTTTTTCACTTCTTAACTACTGCCTTCATGGGCATTGATTGTGGACCCAAGTAAAATGAAGTCTTTGACAACTTAATATTTTCTCCATTTATCATGATACTGCTTGTTGGTCCAGTTGTGAGGATTTTTGTTTTCTTTATGTTGAGTTGTAATCCATATTGAAGGCTGTAGTTGTTGATCTTTATCAGTAAGTGTTTTAAATCCTCTTCACTTTCAACCAGCAAAGTTCTGTCATCTGCATATCGCAGGTTGTTAGTGTGACTTCCTCCAATCCTGATGCCATGTTCTTCTTCATATTGTCCAGCTTCTCAGATTATTTGCTCAGCATACAAATTGAATGAGCATAGTGAAAGGAAACCATCCTGAAGCACACTTTTCCTGATTTTAAACCAGCAGAATCCTCTTGTTCAGTTCAAATGACTGCCTTTTGATCTATGTACAGGTTCCACATGAGCAAAATTAAGTGTTCTGAAATTCCCATTCTTCACACTGTTATCCATAATTTGTTATTATCCACACAGTTGAATGCCTTTGCCTAGTCAATAGAACACAGGTAAACATCTTTCTGGTATTTTCTGATCAGCCACAATCTATCTGACATCAGCAACGTTATGTTTGTTCCATGTCCTCTTCTGAATCTGGCTTGAATTTTTGGCAGTTCCTTGTTGATAAAATGCTGCAACTGTTTCTGAATTATATTTATCAAAATTTTATTGTGTGTGATATTAATGACATTGCTGTATAATTTCCACATTCTGTTGGCTCACTTTCCTTTGGAATGGGTACAAATATAGATCTCTTCCTGATGGTTGAGCAGGTTGCTGTCTTCCAACTTTTTTGGCATGAGCATTTCTAGAGTTGTGTCCATTTGTTGAAACATCTCAATTGGTGTTCCGTCAATTCCTGGAACATTGTTTTTTACTAATGCCTTCAGCACAGCTTGTACTTCTTCCTTCAGTACCATCAGTTCTTGATTATATGCTACCTCGTGAGATGGTTGACGTGAACCAATTCTTTCTCGTACAGTGACTCTTCGTACTCCTTCCATCTCTGATGCTTCCTATGTCGTTCAGTTTTTGCCCATAGAATTCTTCAATACTGCAACTCGAGGCTTGAATTATTACTTCTGCTCCTTCAGCTTTAGGAATGCCAAGGATGTTCTTTCCTATTGGTTTTCTAATTCTGGGACTTTGCACGTGTCATTATAATACTTTATTTTGTCTTCTCAAGCCGCCCTTTGAAATCTTCTGTTCAGCTCTTTTACATCATCATATTTTCTATTTGCTTTAGCTACTCTGTATTCAAGAGCAATTTTCAGACTGTCTTCTGACATTCACTTTGGTCTTTTCTCTCTTTCCTTTCTTTTTAATGACCTCTTGCTTTCTTCATGTATGATGTCCTTGAAGTCATCCACAACTCACCTGGTCTTTGGTCATTAGTGTTCAAGGCATCAAATCTATTCTTGAGATGGTCTCTAAATTCAGGTGGGATATACTCAAGGTCATGCTTTGGCAATCGAGGACTTATTCTAATTTTCTTCAACTTCAACTTCAACTTGCATATGAGCAATTGATACTCTGTTCTGAAGTCAGCCTTTGGCCTTGTTCTGACTGATGATATTGAGCTTCTCCATGGTCTCTTTCCACATATATAATTGATTTGATTCTTCCCCAGATGAAATACACAGGAATGCCTTCATTAGGCTACAAGAAATAGTGTTAAAACAAAATTTATAACATTTATGTGCCCTACTGCAAATTTTCCAGTAGTTCCCTGTCTCACTCATAGTAAAAGCCTAATTCCTTAAAAGCTGTACATGATCTAGCCCCGATTAGCACTGTGACTTCATCTCCGACTTCACTCCTCCTCAAAATTGCCATTATATAAAGGTTCCAGGTTTTAGAATCAGCTTCAAAGAGGAAGATGGGTACTATGGATTGAATTGGGTCCCCAAAAAATATGTGTTGAAATCTTAACCCTGTATCTATAAATATGACCCTGTTTGGAAATAGGGAGTTTAATTCTGTTATCTTAATGAGATCATACCAGTGTAGAGTGGGTCCTAAACCTAATTACTTCTGAGATATAAAAAGAGTAGAACAGACACAAAGATACACATTGGGGAAGAGGAAGACAGATACATTAACAAGTCCAGGAACACCAAGGATTGCTGGCAGCTACTAGAAGCTGAACTAGACCAGGAGCCCTGAATTCAGACTTCTAGCCTCCTGAAATGTGAGAAAATTAATTTCTGTTTTTTAAGACCATCTACTTGTGGTGCTGTTGCTAGGTTAGCACTAAGTAACCAAGACATGGAGAACACCAACATTAATAAGATTGTTTCTTTCAAATGGTATAATAGGGCTCTTGTTAAGAAAATCAATTCAGACATTAAAATGAAATTACATTTATTGTGTACCTGAGTTTGTACACAGATTTATAACTACTGTAATAAATAAATATACTTAAAGAGATCTAGTCACTCTGGTGTTGCCATTCCTCAAACATGCTTAGGCACACTACCATGTCTACACTTTTGCACTGATTGGTTCTTCCTAGAATGTCTTTCGCAGGATATTTATGTGGTTTCATCTCTGATTTCATACAGAGGTTGACTAAAGAGCCAGTTCCTCCAAGATATCTTTCCAGACCACCCTATAAAGAGAACTCTCTACTTTGTTTCCACTTTGCTCTGCTTTAATTCAATTTATTGACCCTAATGTGTATTTCTTTCCATTTTTTTTCCCTCTCCACACTGTTTTATAAGCCTCATGAGAGTAAGGATATTGTCTACTCTTTTCAGTCTTATATTTTCAACCCCTGGAACAGTGTCTTATACAGAAGAGGCACAAAATAAACATCTGTTGAATAAATTAACTGTCCTCCTAAACATATTATTGATGCACTAGGAATAGTGTTACTAACCATGAGTGAAGAATATTGAATTTATCAAGGGAGGTGTGTAAAAATTTATTTAAACTGCTGTCTTTCTCCTACTACACTAAAATATTACATCAGATCTTTTGGGTAGAGGAAGATTCTGATAAAGCCCTCTTGATAATTCTGATATGAACATCTCTCCTCAAGATTTGTGCAACTCTTGGGCTCCCACTAGCTCCAGATGGCATAATTGCCTTTATGGAGAGCTTTATAGTCACCTAAGAACTATTTTTGACATCAGTTAGTAAGACAGAATGAGTTATGAGACCACAGTTAGTGCGAAGACTCAGAGTCAATGCTTGATGCATTATAACTCATCTGGGAGGATGTAAGTAAATGATGGATAGACTCCAAATGCCTACTGAACTGCTCACTCTACAGAAAACTATTAAAACTGGAGAGTATATAACAATCCTTAAGAATACTTGAAGCACAAATGCAAATCAAGAAGATTTGAGAAGGTGGATCTGTCTGAATATACTTATTATAGTAGTTGTAAGTCAATATACAAAACTCACATGGACAATAAATACAATTTTATTTTTGTGTCTGAATTTAATTTCTAATCAAAAACTTCATTTCATCATTGAACAGAAACCTAATCTCATTCTCCTTCTTGAAGCTGATTCTAAAATCTAGATCCTTTATATAATGGCATGGTATGGGATGGATATAAAAGGCAGTCTCTATTTATCTTCAGTGAGGACCTCCACTAAGAGTTAAATCTTCTTGCATGGCTACCGTTCACTTTTCTTTCAACTGCTTTCATAAGACCCCTTTAGTTCTTCTAACTCTTAAATCAATGAGGTAAACATGTATAATTTTGCTGCTTTAGTGAAAATTCTAAGGCATTATGTAGGGTCTTTAGTCGCTCTCACTTTCTTATGGTCCTTAAGCAAATAGAGTTTATTTTGCCTCAAGCAGAATATCATACGTATCTGCCTACCAGGACACACTGTGTTCCACAACATTCTTGCCACTCCTGTGGGCATGAAACTCATTCAGCTGCTTCTGTACTTTTTTGAAAATTCCTTAAGGCTGTCAAAAGTCCTGCCTGTATATCACAAAACCATATATTGTCTGGAATTTTAACACCTCCCAGGGAGGGACCTATTATCTGCTGCTCCTGCATTCAAAAATCCTATGGGACTTAAAAAGTTCTTGTTGTTTTACTTCCAACTGTTCCCTGCCTCCTAGACCATAAACCTTTACAAATCTCAGGGACAGAAAGCCTTGCTCTAAAGTCATAGCCTTTAGTATGTTTTTCCTCAAATATATTATCTTTGCCTGGAGTCTCTTCTATTTCTCCCCCCTTTTCCCATTCCCACACTTTTGTAAAATCTATGCATTCTTTCATTAAAGCAATAAGCACTATACTAAAAGGGTTGAAGAGAGTGGATTGTGGAAGGTGCCAAGGGATAAAAGAAAATATTAGAAGCAGCAACAAGCAATACAAATAATATTTAAATAATACAATATCTTGCCACATAGAAAAATATACAATTTATGTCAATGATAACTGGTTACTTGGTGCCTCAAAAATCCCCCCTAATATAATGCCCCCTTGTACAATCAGTGCTTTTCTTGTTCTCCCTGGGAAACTCTATGAGACCTTAATACTGAATTCCTAAAAAATGTCATGTTGTTGTTATTCTTTGCCGTCGAGTAGATTCTGGCTCATAACAAGTCAATTGGACAGAGTAGAGCTGCCCCATAGCATTTCCTAGGCTGTAATTTTTATGGGAGCAGATCTCCAGGTCTGTTCTCCAGCTGAGCTGTTGGTGGGTTTGAACCCATGAACTTTTGGTTAGCAGCCAAGCACTTAACCATTGTGCCACTAGGGCTTCTTAAAGAAATTTCACACTAATGTGAAAATGAATATTAATTTCCCACATTTCTTCATGAAAGAAGTAAACAATTAAAATAATAAGACCATCATATGGGGAGGATTTAAGAATGAGATATGGAAGAGTAGTAGGTAAGTCTATTGAGGCACTATTTTGACATAGACACTACTTATGCTGCTTCAGTAGTCCCTGGGTGGTGCAAACCATTAACACAATCAACTACTAACCAAAAGGTTGAAAGTTCAAGTACACTCAGAGGCCCCTCAGAAAAAAGACTGGGTGATCAACTTGCTAAAAATCAGCCATTGAAAACCCTGTAGAACACAGTTTTACTCCAACACACATGAGGTCACTAAGAGTCAGAATCAACTCAACAACGACTGTAGATTAAGCCTAAATATCAAACAGAATCTAGTAGCTATGTGAACAGAAAATGAACAGGCTTAGTGTAAGTAACACCAGCTTTTGTAACAAAACACATGTTCTCCAAATCTTAATGACTTGACACAATAAAAGTTATTTTTCACTCACTCAGAATCAAGTATGAATGTTCCTGGTCACACAGTTCCCCTAGTGTCTTGCTTTTCAGAGGTCCCTCAGCTTTGGGATCCAGGCCACCTCCATCTTGGATGCCATCATTCTCAAAACTTGGACTATAATGTTGTTGCAGAATAGAAGGTCTTTTACTCTGTCATATCTGCAAGTGGCGTATATAACTTCTACCCCCATTCCATCGGGCAAAGTAATTTATATGGCCCACCTAGATTAAAAGGCTGAAAAATGTAGTCCTCCTGTGATAAAATTCTTTGGGGAATGCATAGCAATATCTCTTCCCCAGTATTTTTATGACCAACCCTTTGTAAAACAGAAAGGAAGAGTACAGCCTTTAATAAAAATAGGCTCTCCTAATAGCAACTGTAACATAAACTCTAAAGATTAGTTTGTCAGGGAATGAAGCGTTAAAATGACTGATTATCAGACATTTGTCTCGACTGTCATTCCCATCCATCACTGATAATAACAACATTTTGGAATATTAGCATGATAGAACAGCAGTATGTCTATTAAGTATCAAAAGGAATAAAAATCAGATAAAAATGAGAGATTCTGAACAATGTTTGTGATGGATTAAATTGTGTCCCCCAGAAAGATATGTCGAAGTCTTGGCACCCATGCCTGTGAATGTGAGCTTGTTAGGAAATAGGAACTTTGAAGATGTTAAGTTAACATGTGGTCATCCTGGAGTAGAGTGGGTCCTGAGCCAATGTGAGTGGTGTCCTTATAAAGCAGAAGAAGAGACAGAGAGAGATACAGAAAGAAGATGATCATGTGATGATGGAAGCAGAGGCTGGAGTGATGCAGCTGTAAACCAAGGAACACCAAAGATTGTCGGGAGCCAGTAGAATCTAGAACAGATTCTTCCTCAGAGACCTTGGAAGGAATCAGCCCTGCTAACACCCTGATTTTGCACTTGCAGCCTCCAGACAATAAACGTCTGTTCTTAGAAGTCACCCAGTTTGTGGAACTTTGTTACAATGGCCTTAGGAAACCAAAACAGTGGCCTAGATTTAAATTCTATGTCTTCAAAAAAACTTGTCAGGAGGTTAAATGCGTTTATCTATGAGAGGCTCTCCCATTTTTTAAGTAAACTCTCCCACCTTGCTCTTCCATGACCACTATCACTCACACACACACACAAACACACACAACACAAAAAGATAATGGAAGAAATAAGATGAGGTTTGTGTAAATAGAAAAGACAGATGAAATTGTGAAAAGGAAGCAGAAGTGGCAGGGCCAAGATGGCAGAGTAGTCAGACACTTCCTGTGGTCCCTCTTACAACAAAGAAAAAATAAGTGAATCAATTATATATAACAATCTAGGAGCCCTGAACATCAAAGGCAAAGTTGAGGAATCGGACTGAGTGGCAGGGGGAGGGAGAGACAGTTCAGAAGCAGTGAGGAGTTGTCAGACCTGACTCAGCAGGAGCAGGAGCCCTTCAACCCGGATCAGCTCAGGGGTGAGCGGTGAGGCAAGCAGCTGCACTCGGGAGGCGTTTTCCATATTGGGAGATACCCAGCAGCACAGAGTCTACTTGGCCATCCAGAACCAGTGAGAAGCAGCCCTCAATCAGTGAAATATAAGCACTTGCATCTAACCTACTGTGCGGATCAAAAACACTGCCCTTAGGGAAAAACTTCTCTCTCATTTACCTCCCTGCTCCCTGCTCTGCACAGGGTTCAGGACAGCTTCAATGATTCCCAAGTCCCCTGGGCTAGAAGTAGGACCCATTATGCACCCTGAGCCATTCTCCCAGCCTTGGAGAGGGAACAAATTAACAAACAGGGGAAAAAAATAATCTGCCAGCTCCACTAAACCAGAAACTCAGGGTAGGCACAGCTCCTTCACCTAGGCACAGGCATAAGGGGTTCACAGACTCAAGAGTGCATTTCCCACTAAAGAGACTTGTGTGGGCCTATTTCAACAGCGTAGGCCCTCATTACTGTTGTACAACAGGGTATATACCTGATCTAACTTCACTTTTTCAGCTGTGAAGTGGCAGGTTCATGATATTTGACACTACTCTGCCTATTAAACAGGGTCCTCCCCTACCCACATCAGGGGACTGAGAACTGATGGCTCCACCCATGCCACCTAGCCACCTCTGACAGGGGCCCAAGAATAAGCAGTGCCTCTCGCCCTTACAGCCAACAGCACTGGGTGTTCAGAGTCCAGATGCAAAACCCATCCATCTATGCGCTCCAGGGAACAGGGACACACTTTCCTCCTGGACACTTGGGGACGGCGGTCAGCTCGCTGCCTTGCTCAGCGTGTGTCCCCCTGCTGCAGCTGGATGCCAGTGCCTAAACCAATCACCCTTGCCTGTCTAAGACAGTAGGTGATAGCCTGCCCCACACACTTCATGGCTGACTATCTGGACACCTGAGCTGAATCCATACAGGAGGAGTGCACGGACTCCTGGGCTCACATACTTAGTGGCAGGTCTGGTCACCTGGTAGCAGGCTGGTGGCCCTTCAGGGGTGCTGGTGGTCAGGCTAGCTCAAAAGAGCAGCCTATTTGGGCATTTCAAAACAAAACAAAACAAAAAGCTAGCATACAGTAAGCAAACATAAAATAAATAAATATAATAACTTATTGATGGCTTGGAGGCAACAGTCAATTTCAAATCATACAAAGAGACAGACCATGATGGCTTCAGCAAGCTCCCAAAACAAAGAATCTAGAAATTTCCAGAGGAAGAAAATTTCTTGGAATTACCAGAGGCAGAATACAAAAGATTAATATATAGAACTCTTCAAGACATCAGGATTGGAAATTAAGCAAAATGCAGAACATGCAATAGAGGAACTTAAAAAGATTAGAGAAGAACATGAAGACAAATTTTACAGGCTGCAAGAATCCATAGAGAGACAGCAATCAGAAATCCAGAAGTTTAACAATAAAATGTTAGAATTAGACAATTCAATAGAAAGCCATGGGAGCAGAATTGAGGCAATGGAAATCAGAATTAGTGAGATTGAAGGTAAAGCACTTGATACCAACTTATCTGAGGAAAAATCAGATAAAAGGATTTTAAAAAATGAAGAAACCCTAAGAATTATGTGGGAATCTATGAAGAGGAATAACCTACAAGTGATTGGAGTACTAGAACAAGGAAGGATAACAGAAAATACAGAGAGAACTGTTGAACATTTATTGGCAGAAAACTTCCCTGATATCGTGAAAGATGAGACGATATCTATCCAAGATACTCATCGAGCCCCACATAAGGTAGATCCCAAAAGAAACTCACCAAGACATTTATAATCAAACTTGCCAAAACCAAAGATAAACAAAAACTTTTAAGAGTGGCTAGGGATAAACGGAAAGTCATATACAAAGGAGAATCAATAACAGTAAGCTCAGACTACTCAGCGGAAACCAGGCAGACAAGAAGGCAATGGGATGACATATACAAAGGCTTGAAGGAAAAAAACTGCCAGCCAAGAATTATATATCCAGCAAAACTGTCTCTCAAATATGATGGCGAAATTAGGGCATTTCCAGACGAACAGAAGTTTAGGGAATTTACAAAAAACCAAACCAAAATTACAAGAAATACTAAAAGGAGTACTCTGGTTAGAAAATCAATAACATCATATAACAACCCAACACTAGAACACAGGACAGAGCAACCAGTTATCAACCCAGATAGGGAAGTCACAAAAATAAATCACTGAAAATAGGGAAACAGATGTCAATATGTAAAAGATGACAACATTAAAACAATAAAGAGGGACTTAAAAAGTGTAGACATAGATTTTTTCACATGGAGAGGAAGTCAAGGCAATATAAAGAAATAAAACACTGATATAAACTTAGAAAAATAGGGATAAATATTAAGGTAACCACAGAGGAAACTAACAATCCTACATGTCAAAATAAAAAACAAGAAAAATATAAAGACTCAGGAAATACAAAATCAACAACAATGAAAAGGATGAAAAGAAAATACTTAAAGAAAAGTGACTCAGCACAGAAGATTAAGTGGAACAAAGAAACTGTCAACAACACACACAAAAAAAGACATCAAAATGACAGCACTAAACTCATACCTATCAATAATTACCCTAAATATAAATGGACTAAATGCACCAATAAAGAGACAGACAGTGGCAGATTGGATAAAAAAACACGAGCAATCTATATGCTGCCTACAAGAGATGAACCTTAGACTTAAAGTCACAAACAAACGAAAACTCAAAGGATGGAAAAAAATATATCAAGCAAACAACAACCAAAAAAGAGCAGGAGTGGCAATATTAATCTCTGACAAAATAGACTTTAAAGTAAAATCCACCACAAAGGATAAGGAAGGACACTATATAATGATTAAAGGGTCAATACACCAGGAGGACATAACTATAATAAATATTTACACACCCAACAACAGGGCTCCAAAACACATAAAACAAACTCTAACAGTATTGAAAGGAGAGATAAACAGCTCCACAATAGTAGTAGGAGACTCTAACACACCACTATCAGTGAAGGACAGAACATCCAGAAAGAAGCTCAACAAAGACACGGGAGATCTAAATGCTACAATCAACCAACTTGAGCTCGTAGACATATACTGAACACTCCACCCAACAACAGCCAAGTATACTTTCTTTTCCAACGCACATTATCCAGAATAGACCACATGTTTAGGCCATAAAGCAAGACTTAACAAAATCCAAAGCATTGAAAGATTACAAAATATCTTTTCTGACCATACAGCCATAAAAGTAGAAATCAATAACAGAAAAAACAAGGCAAATAAATCAAACACATAGAAATTGAACACCTTGTTCAAAAACTACTGGGTTATAGAAGAAATTAAGGATGGAATGAAGAAATTCATAGAATCAAATGAGAATGAAAACACGACCTACCAGAACCTTTGGGACACAGCAAAAGCAGTGTTCAGAGGTCAGTTTATAACAATAAATGCACACATTCAAAAAGAAGAAAGGTCCAAAATCAAAACATTAACCCCACAAATGGAACAAGTAGAAAGAGAGCAAAAAACGAAGCCCTCAGGCTCCAGAAGAAAGGAAATAACAAGAATTAGAGCAGAATTAAATGAAGTAGAGAAGAGAAAAGCAAGTGAAAGAGTTAACAAGACCAAAAGTTGGTTCTTTGAAAAGTTCAACAGAATTGATAAACCATTGGCCAAACTGACCAAAGAAAAACAGGGCAGGAAGCAAATAACCCGTATAAGAAATGAGATGGGTGATATCACAACAGACCCAACTGAAATTAAAAGGATCATAACAGAATACTATGAAAAACTATACTCTAACAAATTTGAAAACCTAGAGGAAATGGACAAATTTTTAGCAACTCACTACCTACCTAAACTAACACAAACAGAGGTAGAACAACTAAATAAACCCACAACAAAAGAAGAGATTGAAAAGGTAATTTAAAAACTCCCAATTGAAAAAAGCCCTGGCCTGGACCACTTCACTGAAGAATGCTACCAAACTTTCAGAGAAGAGTTAACACCACTTCTACTAAAGGTATTTTAGAGCATAGAAAAGGATGGAATACTTCCAAACTCATTCTATGAAGCCAGCATAACCCTGATACCAAAAGCAGGTAAAGACACTACAAAAAAAGAAAATTACAGACCAACATCCTTCAGGAACATTGACGCAAAAATCCTCAACAAAATTCTAGCCAATAGAATTCAGGAACATATCAAAAAAAAAAAAAATAATTGACCATGATCAAGTGGGATTTATACCAGGTATGCAGGGATGGTTCAACATTAGAAAAACAATCAATGTAATCCATCACTTTAATAAAACAAAAGCCAAGAACCACATGATCTTATCAATCTATGCAGAAAAGGCATTTGACAAAGTCCAACACCCATTCAGGATAAAAACTCTCAACAAAGTAGGAATAGAAGGAAAATTCCTCAACATAATCAAAGGCATTTACACAAAGCCAACAGCCAACATCATCCTAAGTGGAGAGACTTTGAAAGCATACCCCTTGAGAAAGGCAACAGGATAAGGATGCGCTTTATCACCACTCTTCTTCAACATTATGCTGGAGGTTCTAGCCACAGCAATTAGGCTAGAAAAAATAAATAAGAGGCATCCAAATGTAGGGAAGAAGTCAAAGTATCTCTATTTGCAGATGGTATGATCTTATACACAGTAAACCCCAAAGAATCCACAAGAAAACGACTGGAACGAATAGAAGATTTCAGCAAAGTTTCAGGATACAAGATAAACGTACAAAAAATCAGTTGGATTCCTTTACACCAACAAAGAGAACTTCAAAGAGGAAATCACCAAATCAATACCATTTACAATACCCCCAAGAAGATAAAATACTTAGAAATAAATCTAACCAGAGACATAAAAGACCTATACAATGAAAACTACAAGACACTACTGCAAGAAACCAAAAGAGACCTGCATAATTGGAAAAACATACCTTGCTCATGGATAGGAAGACTCAACATTGTGAAAATGTCAATTCTACCCAAAGCAATCCACAGATACAATGTAATCCCGATCCAAATTCCAAAGGCATTTTTTAATGATAAGGAGAAACAAATCACCAACTTCATAAGGAAAGGGAAGAGGCCCCCAATAAGTAAAGCATTACTCAAGAAGAAGAACAAAGTGGGAGGCCTCATGCTATCCGATTTTAGAAACTATTATAACGCCACGGTAATGGGAAACAGCCTGGTACTGGTACAATAACAGATACATAGACCAATGGAACAGAATTGAGCATCCAAACATAAATTCATCCACCTATCAGCAGCTGATTTTTGACAAAGGCCTAAATCCCTTAACTGGGGAGAAGACAGTCTCTTTAACAAATGGTGCTGGCGTACGTGGGCATCCATCTGCAAAAAACTGAAACAAAACCCATACCTCACACCATCCACAAAAACTAACTCAAAATGGATCAAAGACCTAAATATAAAATTGAAAAAGAAAAATATCATGGAAGAAAACATAGGGACAACACTAGGAACCCTAATACATCGCATAAACAGAATACGAACCATAAGTAACAATGCACAAGCACCAGAAGAGAAACTAGATAACTGGGAGCTCCTAAAAATCAAACACTTGCGCTCATCAAAAGACTTCACCAAAAGAGTAAAAAGACAACCTACGGACTGGGAAAAAATTTTTGGCTACAACAAATTCGATCAGCGTCTAATCTCTAAAATCTACAAGATACTGCAAAACCTCAACAACAAAAAGACAAATAACCCAATTAAAAAATGGGCAAAGG
>NW_004444195.1:1680226-1696706 GCF_000243295.1 Trichechus manatus latirostris
GGGTGGAAAGGAGGAGTGTGCTGTCACAGTATAGGGAGAGCAATTAGGGTCACATAACAATGTATGTATAAATTTTTGTATGAGAAACTAACTGGAACTGTAAACTTTCACTTAAACGACAATAATAAAAAAATAAATAAATGAAAGGAAGCAGAGAGGAAATAGGAGGTCTGGCTGATTTCTAATATTAGTGAATATCAGGAAAATGCTTAAGCCAAAAAAAGAAAGGGAAGGTGGGATTTTTCAACTATTAGAAATGGAAATAATGTAGAAAGGGGGTAGGGAGGGAACCAAGAGGTGATTGTTCTGATTTTCATGCTAAGATTTAAAGTTAGCTTTTAAAATTTTTCTGCTCTAACAGTTTTGACATTTAGAAAAATAAAGAACTTTTACAAAGTTAGAAATTTCCTATTGCATTTAAGGCACTCTGTGTGTTCAGTAAATGTCATAATGCCATTAAGTCCCCTTCATAGACATGCAATTTTGTTCTCTTACCTTGGGCTCTTACTGCAGTGAGTGCTTTAAGGAGTACAAGGTAGAGCCTGGGGACCTGGCAAGGAGTTTTCAAATCCTTACTGTTGGGCTTGAATTTTAATATCGTATCATTAAGAAAATGACTCTCAATTAGTGTGGTATTTACCTTCTTTTATTTTGCTTTTACAAGACCCATCTCTACAAAATGTCCTTCCGTAAAATATATCTTTTTAGTTAGAAATGTGTTTAAAAATTAATATCTGAAAAATAGCATTTTGTCATATTGCTTTTATTCTATGACATAACCGAGTGTGTTGCTAGGCAACTAGCGACTTTTGGAAAACTGCATACTTTATAATAGGCTACTTTAGAGACACTTTTTGAAAAACAAATAGAGTTATCTAAAAGCATCTTTTGAAATTCTGTGTAGAAAATGGTTTCTTAAAAAATCAACATGTCCAAAAGTTTGGAGATGTTCCTGTCACATTGCTACTGCAGTTTGCATTTAGCAGAGAGAGAGAGAGAGAGAGAGAGAGAGAGAGAGAGAGAGATCTTAAACCTATTTCTGACAAGAATCCATGGTACTAATGAAAATGATAATTGTAAATTATGCATTAGATTCAATTTTTATTCAAATATTGCTTTGGTGATGAAAACAAGCATAATGATTTGGAGGCACAGAACTAAAATAATGATAATTATAATAACAACTTGAAATAAACACAAATAAAATAAACTGCTACTACCCTGGCTCTGTCTACAGGTTCCTAACTGCTCTCTTACATACACAAATGACTATCAAACTTTAAAGAAACCATTTTTGTTGACTAACACCAGTCAGTTAGCATGGAGGAAATTATTACACTGGGTAGAAGTTTAGAATAAATGATGTCTAAAATCTATCCCAAATTTAAGTTTATATAACTCTATAAAATGTTACATTTTGTTCTTTAACATGATATTTAAAACAGTAAAAGTGATGTATGATAGCTATAGAAAGTCTGAGAAATATAGAAACATACAAAGGACAAAAGTTTTATCACCCATAATTTTAAAACCTAGAAAAGAAAAACTGCTATTAATATTTTAGTAAAAGTCACATCAGAATTTTTGGTCTATATGCATTGTTTTGATTTGGATTGTTTGTTTATACTTTTCTATTCACCAAATTGCTATTTTATGATACATCATATATATATATATTTATATATATATACATATATATAGTTTATAGTTTACTTTTTTCTGTTACAGTTATATTGTGAGCACTTTTCCATGTATATAATTTTTTAGATATGTTATTGAATAGCTGAGTGGCAGTCCACCATATTGCTGTACCATAATTTATTTATTTATTCTACTACAGCTGGAATTTTCCACCAATTTTTCATTATTATAAATAATGTTGCAACGAATGTCCTTATTCATAAATCATGGTGCATGTCTCTGTTGATTTCCTTAGGGTAGGTGGCTGGAAGTGAATTTACTGAGTCAAAGGGTACACATTATTTTAAGGCTGTAGACACATATTTCCGAATTGTTTTTCAGGAAAAAAAAGTGAAAAGACAAGCTACCAACTGAGAGAATATCTTCAGAAATCATATATCAAATAAGAATCTAATAACCAAAATGTATGTAAAACTTCAACAACTTAGCAACAAAAAGACAACTAAATCAAAAAATGGGCAAAAGACTTCAATAGATATTTCACCAAAGACGATATTTAAACGGCCACCAAACACATGAAAAGTGCACAACATCATTAGCCATCAGTGAAATGCAAATCAAAACAACAATTTCACCCCCAATACGATGGCTAAGATAAAAAAATAAAATAACAGAACATAACAAATATTGGCAAACAAACCAAAACTCATTGCCATCGAGTCGATTCCGACCCATAACTATTGTCAAGGATATGGGGAAATTAGAACCCTTATCCATTGCGGGTGGGAATGCACAATGTTTCAGCCGTTGTGGAAAACAGTGTGGTAGTTCCTCAAAAAACTAAAAATAGAGCTACCATATGACCTAACAATTCCACTGTTAGGAATATATCCAAGGAACTTGAAAGCAGTGACATGAACAGACATGTACACCAAATATTCATGGCAATATTACTCATAATGGCCAAAAAGTAGAAACAACTTAAACAGTGATGTCACTACAGGGGTGCAGAGGGTGCAGACTGCACCAGGTGACACTGTCAGAGAAGGTGACACCAAAATGACAGTCCATAAAATTTTTATGCAGTGTTTCAGTAGAAATTTATTATTTTTTATAAAAATATTCCTGTAGTTGGTTATAACAAAAAAAAAACATTTTTCATAAGCCCAGCTTGAATGTATCAATATACCTACGAGGCTAAAACTCTATGCTAATTACTTTCTGAACCTTCCAATGTGCCCTGGTCAGAGCTTTCACTATTACCCAATTACAACGTCACTTCAAATCACTAGGTTTTGTCTGCACGTGCTACAAGCAGGTGCTGTTGTTTTCATTGCTGCCAGTGTTTTTATAGTTACTGATTTTGTCAAATTTCCTGGTGTTTTAGCTACAATATTGTGGTAATTAGTATTAGTGAATCTATATCAATAACTTTTCTGAGAATGAAGTAGTAATTAAAGGAAAAGAAGAAAAATCAACAAAGGCTTCTGCTGTTACTAATAATGTTGCAATTTGATGTAGAGAGATTTTACAAAACAGTTTTGTTGTTAGTGTTCATATAACCTAAGAAATAATACATTTAAGCAATTTACAACTGTATTTATCATGTATCATTCGATGGTTAAAATTGATAATAAACATTACTAAAGATTCTGTATGGTCTGGTACGAGAGGAGGTCCATGGAGAGGTGATGACACCATGAATTACCACAGTGGGTGACACCAACTCTAGTGACGCCCTGAATCTAAATGCCCATCAGCAGATGAATGGATAAACAAAATGTGATGCCTACAAGCAATGGAAACTACTGAGCCAGAAAGAGAAATGAAATCTTTTGGGAACTTTTACACACAATAGGCAACAGTCACAGTTTTCTTGTCCCCCCTCCCTGAACAATTGCCCAAGGAAAAGGGAGCGGAAAAATCAGTTACAGAGTGGGAGTGGTGTTATGGTTAATGTTATCTGTCAACTTGGCTAGGTTCTGATTCTCAGTGATTTGGCAGAGACTATGTAATCACTTTCTATTTTGTGATCTGATGTGAGCAGCCAATCTGTTGACAGGGGAGTTTCCTTGGGAGTGTCCTCTGCCTCCAGTATATAAATGGATGTTCTAGCAAAGCTCGTTCTCTTTCTTGACCCTGCACTCTTCTCATCTCCTGACCGCCAGTTCTTGGGACGAAGACAGCAGAGGTCTTCAGCCTGCCACCTGACCCGTGGATTTGGAATTTGTCAGCCCACGCTATTGCATGAGCTATTTCCTCACATCTGCATAAGCCGTTTCCTTGAAGTAAATCTCTCTATATATAGCTTCACTGATTTTGCCCATTTAGTGAACCCAGACTAAGAGAAGCGGTATCTTCAATTCTATTAAGGGATATATGATTGACTATCTCCCAGAACAATGCGGAACAGTGCTAAGATTTTATATAGATATAGATACAGATATAGATACAGATATAGATATATGCAGCTGCACAAAAAAAAGGTGTGGTGAGATTTTCCAACAGTTTTAATTCCCAGACTCCACACCTAAATTCTGTTTCAAAAGTCTAATATGAGCCTTGGAGATGCATATGTTTAATAATGTGCCCAGATGACTCTTAATGTGCATTTAGTCTTAAAAACATACACTTTGTATTGATTAATTGTAATTGTTGACTTCAGCAAAAAAGAGGAAGACCTTCAACAAGATGGACTGACATCATGGCTGCAACAGTGGGCTCAAAAATACCTCCTATTGTGAAGATGGCACAGGACCCAGCAACATTTCGTTCTGTTATATGAAGGGTCGCTATGAATCTGAACTGACTTGATAGCACTTAACAACAACAACAATCATTGTTATGGACTGAATTGTGTCCCCCTCAAAATATGTATTAGAATCCTCACCCCTATACCTGTAATACTGTTTATCATGATGTGCTTGTTGGTCCAGTTGTGAGGATTTTTGTTTTATGTTGAGGTGTAATCCATACTGAAGGCTGTGATCTTTGGTCTTCATCAGTAAGTGCTTCAAGTCCTCTTCACTTCAGCAAGCAAGGTTGTATCATCTGCATAACACAGGTGTTAATGAGTCTTCCTCCAATCCTGATGCCCCGTTCTTCTTCATATAGTCCAGTTTCTCGGACCATTTGCTCAGCATACAGATTGAATAGTTTTGGTGAAAGAATACAACCCTGAGGCACACCTTTCCTGACTTTAAACCATGCAGTACCCCTTTGTTCTGTTCAAATGACTGCCTCTTGATCCATGTACAGATTCCTCATGAGCACAATTAAGTGTTTTGGAATTCCCATTCTTCGCAATGTTATCCATAATTTGTTATGATCCACACAGTCGAATGTCTTAGCATAGACAATAAAACACTGGTAAACATCTTTCTGGAATGCTCTGCTTTCAGCCAGGATCCATCTGATATCAGCAATGATATCCCTCGTTCCACGTCCTCTTCTAAATCCCACTTGAATTTCCGGCAGTTCCATGTCGATATACTGCTGCAGCCACTTTTGAAAGATCTTCAGCAAAATTTTGCTTGCATGTGATATTAATGATATTATTCGATAATTTCCACATTCAGTTGGATCACCTTTCTTGGGAATAGGCATAAACATGAATCTCTTCCAGTCGGCTGGCCATGTAGCTGTCTTCCAAATTTCTTGGCATAGACAAGTGAGCACTTCTAGCACTGCATCCATCTGTCGAAACATCTCAGTTGGTATTCTGTCAATTCCTGGAGCTTTGTTTTTCTCCAATGCCTTCAGTGCAGCTTGGGCTTCTTCCTTTGTACCATCGGTTCCTGATCATATATAACCTCCTAAAATGGTTGATGGTCAATCAAATATTTTTGGTATAGTGACTCTGTGTATTCTTTCCATTCTCTTTGATGCTTCCTGTGTCATTTAATATTTTCCCAGTAAAATCCTTCAGTATTGCAATTCGAGGTTTGAATTTTTTCTTCAGTTCTTTCAGCCTGAGAAATGCTGAGTGTGTCCATCGCTTTTGGTTTCTATCTCCAGGTCTTTGCATATGTCATCATAATACTTTATACATAAATATATAAAGAAAACAAAAATCTTCACAACTGGACCAATAAACAACATCATGATAATCGGAGAAAAGATTGAAGTTGTCAAGGATTTCATTTTACTTGGATCCACAATCAACATCCCCAGAAGCAGCAGTCAAGAAATCAAAAGATGAATTGCATTGAGCAAATCAGCCGCAAAAGACCTCTTTAAAGTGTTGAGAAGCATTGATGTCACTGTAAGGACTAAGCTGCACCCGACCCAAGCCATGGTGTTTTCCATCGCCTCATTTGCATGCAAAAGCTAGACAATGAATAAGGAAGAGTGAAGAAGAATTGATGCCTTTGAATTGTGGTGTTGGCTAAGAACATTAAATACACAATGGACTGCCAAAAGAACCAACAAATCTGTCTTGGAAGTACAACCAGAATGTCCCTTAGAAGCAAGGATGGTGAGACTTTGTCTCACATACTTTGGACATGTTATTGGGAGGGATCAGTCCCTAGAGAAGGACATCATGCTTGGTAAAGTGGAGGGTCAGCAAAAGAGAGGAAGACCCTCAATAAGATGGATTGACACAGCGGCTGCAACAATGGCCTCAAGCATAGTAGTGGTTGTGAGGATGGCCCAGGACTGGGCAATGTTTCATTCTGTTGTGCATAGGGTTGGAACAGGCTGCATAAGCTCAATTACCACCATTGCTGAATAAGTGATTCCCACCTCTAGCTCCTGCTTTTCCTAATGATATTTTTTTCTTCTTTCTCCCTCCTCCTATTCCAGTAAGATTAACTAAAGTTTCACCTTGGAGGGTGGCAAAACAAATTGTTAACCCCCAAGGACTGCCAGGAAAAGGATTAATTCATCTGTGACGTGACAATTGTGACTAATGGCACTAGATAACCCTCAAGGATTGCCAGTAGGGGTTAACCCATCTGAGACTTGCCAGTCGTGACTACTGTGAAGAGAAATATAATCTTGTCCATATAAAAACTTCAGCCAGTCTCCAGTTCTGGGAGACAGGTCTTTTGGAGGATCTCATTCCCCTCTGTCTCTTGTATATCGATATGCAATAAAACCCTCTTGCTGCTCACTTCACCCCGTCTCAGTATTGGTTTTTGTGGTGGGCAGTTCAGATCCACGTTTTTCAGTAACAGGGTCACTATGAGTCAGAACCAACTCCAAGGAACCTAACAACAACAACATACCTGTGGATGTACACTTATTCGGAAATAGAGTTTTATTTGCTATGTTAATGAGGTCAAATCATTGTAGGTTATGTCTTAAACCTAATCACTTTTGAGTTTGTGATGGTTAAGATTGTGTGTCAACTTGGCTGGGCCATGATTCTCAGTGTTTTGGCAGTCATATAATGCTTCGATCACTTTCCTGTTGATATTTGATATGTGATCACCCCCATGATGGCATCTGCTGAGAGTAGCTTATCAGTTGAAAAGGAGTTTCCTTGGGCCTGTGGCCTGCATCCAAATATAAGCAGACATTCTGGCAAGGCTCTAGGGCTTCTGGATCCTGCAGCTGGCTCCTGTTCATCTGATCTCCAGTTCTTGGGACTTGAGCTAGCAGCTTACCTGTGGTCTTGACTGCCAGTCTTGGAATTTGTCTATCTTTGCAGCCTGGGAGCAAGAGCCCTCCTCTCAGACTTGCTGATCTTGGGTTCTCCAGCCCCTGCAGCTACGTGAATCAGGAGAAGCCTCTAAGGATAGAGGCTTGAGATATTCCACCCTCTACAATCACATGAGCCATTTCCTTGATATAAATCTCTCTCTCTCTCTCTCTCTATATATATATATATAGATATATATATATATATACACATATGTACAGATATACACTTTATATATATATATATATATATACACATATGTACAGATATACACTTTACTGGTTTTGCTTCTCTAGAGAACCCAGCCTAAGACAGATTTATAACAAGAGGAGTTTAGACACAGACGCATGCACAGACTGGGGAAGGCAAATGCTATGTGAGAATCTTCAAGGAACCAAGGAAACCCCAGGGCTACCAACAAGGAAGGAATTGACATGGCTAAGAACCTGATTTAGACTTTCAGCCTCCAGACCTGTGAGAAAATAAATTCCCATTCTTTAAATTTACCCACTTGTATTTCTATTACAGCAGCACCAGGTAATTATAAGAGAATCATCAGCTGGAAACTCTGGTGGTGTAGTGGTTAAGAGTTCGGCTGCTAACCAAAAGGTCGGCAGTTCAAATCCACCAGAAGTCCCTTGGAAACCCAATGAGGCAGTTCTACCTTGTCCTATAGGGCCACTATGAGTCAGAATCAACTTGACAGCAATGGGATTTTTTTTTTTTTCTTATCAACTTAGAAATTTCCAACTTTTACAGCTTCCTACCTGTTATTTTTATTAAGATAATTTTGCTACAAATTATTAATAATGTATTTTTCTTAAAATTTCGTATTTCAAGATCTATTTTCAAAATTCTCATTATATTTTATTATATCAACAATAATTGTTTCTGTTACTTTTTTCTAGTTTCACTGCTCATCACTTCATTTTTTACACCACACGTATTCTTTATTGAGAACTTTATTTTGATGCATGTTTTCATTGCCTGGATATAGCTTCAAGTAATTTTTTCAGGATGAGTACTTAGGTGGTATAATTTTCGTGTCCTTACATGTCAGAGAAAATCTTTCTCTTGCCTTTGCAAATAAATGATGTCTTCTCTAAGTATAGAATTCTTGGACCTTAAACTTTTTGCTTTCAAAGCTGCTGACATTGCTCTATTGATTTCTGACCCTAAGTGATCATGGAAAAAAAAAAAACCTAACACTAACCTCATCATATCCTTTGAAGGCACCGTCTTTTCTGCTGGATATGCAGGGTGTCTATATTCCCTAAATTTGAATTGACCCTTTTTGATCTGAAGTCTCAAGTTTATCTTCAAGTTTAAGTATGTGTTTGATGGTTATTCCCTCACCATGTTTTTTCTTCCAACTAGAGGTATATTATCTGATAGCTTTCAAACTTAGTCTCCAAATAGATTCATTTTTTTAATCAGAATTCCATCAAATGATCATTACCTCCATTAAAAATTTATTGGAATGATACGGACATAAATATATTCATTCAGTCTCTTAGATTTGCTCTTTTTTATTTGTTATATTCTAGGATATTTCATTTTAATGAAAATTAGATATTTTAGTTTCCACCTATTCCTTTTAGTACATCCACTCCATATCTCCTTTTTTTCAATGGATTCACTTCCATTTTTTTGTGCTTTCCAGTCTTTTTAAGATCATAATATGTATGTATATTCTATTCAACTGTAATTGCTATATACCCTGTTTGGTTTTGAATCGTGAAGATGAAAGTGTACTTCCCCTTTTATAACTTATAAGTTTTCCTTATTAAAAGCCAGATGCAAACATGTTCTTGTTTGTTACCCATGCCAAATCTAAGAGAAGAAATTCTGGAAACTAGCACTTCAAGTATTAAAAAAAATGTAATTTACCCTTTTCTTGGCTTATATTGATTATTTTGGTAAAAAATTCCAGAACTATATAACAGGACTTAGTAATAATCTTTTCAAAACATCTTCGGATTCTCAGCAGTAAAAGACCAAGGCACTAAGTGTAAAATCTGAGGGACTAATGTAAACATTTGACTGTTAGGGAATTTTTTATGCTCAGTTACCCAGGACCTTGTTCAAACCCCTCTTTTATCAAAACTCAGTAATCCCCAGCTTGCCTAAATAATGACTTCTGGAATCTGCATGAAGGATATTATTTGCATATGTTAATTTGTTTATTTGCATTGGTAGCTGAATAATAACAACTCTATTTTCTCTAAATATTTATTATTATTATTATTATATTTCCTTTTTAACCAGAAGGCCACATTTAGAAGAGTCAAGTAGGCCCCTGAATGTAAGTGCCCGGGTAGGGTTAATAGTGAGTGCTTGGTGTATGGCTTTGCCTGTTGCCAAGTTTTCTAACTTTAATTATGTATACTGGAAGCTGTGTCACAAAAGACAAATTGTTATATGGAGCCCAAAAAGCTAGGTTCAACTCTTGGTTCTACGACTTACCATATTATCTTAGCCAATTCGTTTAACCAGTTTGAATCTCCATTTACTTCTCTATAAAATAAGGATAATAATTTATAGATGAAAGGTTATGAAGATGAAATAACATGATAAACATTGAACAATTTTAAGCTGGTTACTCTTTATTTTCCAAACACTTACTTCCCAAGAGATTTATTTTATACAAACTCTAAAACGTGATAAAAACAAATATGGGATGACCAGTGCTATTAGGTTTCAGCACCTTATGGGGATTTCACTTAAATCTGTCCAATCTCTCTACAGTCAACCTTTATTGAATTTAAAGAAAGTTTTTCATCAACTTTATTTCCAAGGCTTACTAATAAATAGAGAAATAGTGCCTAAATCCAAATATACAACAATCTTAGGGGCAAGATTCTAGAAAGCCATGAAATCAAGTAAAATGGTATTTTGTTTCATTTCCCATAGACAATAAGATTTTGCTTCACTTATTTTAAATTGACAGTATGTAGTGTTAATACATACATGTGTTTGTGGGAGAGGTAGATTATTTCTACATTAGGTAATACATTATTGGAAGTGAAATCTGATCACTTTATATTGCCCAAATAACAAAACAGAGACAGAAACTTCAGCACTCAAAATTGAGCCCAAATCCACAATTAAAAGGGAAAAATGATTAACAAAAGTATCACAAGTAACGTTCAAAACTCTTTCTAAAAAGTTTATTTCTGTAGAGTACAAACTTGTAATGGAAACAGCCCTCTTATCTCTTGGAAACACATTTGTTAGTTTTCAAAACAAGATATAAATTATGAATACTATTGCTGTTATGACAAAATACAATTGTTCCTTGAAAATTTCATTAAATTGTAAATAAATTGCAGTGAACCCATGAGTTGATTATTTATCTCAGGACTTTTTAGCAGGGGTTTGAATGCCTATGTGCTGAATAGAATTAAGGCAGGCAGTGTTTTGACATTTTTTCTAATTTTGAAGATTAAAATCAGAGTGAAAAAGATAATAAAGGTAGTTGAAAGCTGGTCTCAAGGTCAGCAGTACACAAAACGAATCAAGTAGAAATAGAGTAGTGGTTTTTGTGCATTTTAATCTGATTAATCAACCTACAAAGTGCCAAACATTCTGATGAGTGAGATTTACAGATGAAACCTAATGTATATCTGTTTGAAAACTGACTTTAAGAGACTTAAAATGGCTTCAGAAATGAAAAGAAGTGGCAATTATATGAAATCATGGGTCAATCTTGGTGTTGATATCAATTCATGGCAGACTTCTAGCTATGTGAAATACTTGAAAGGGATTGTATGTTCATTTTTCTTACTTTTTTCATGTTCATCATATAACAACCTCCTCTATTTTTTTTTTCCAGTAACTAAAATCAGCATGGTACTGATGATCTCCTCATGCCCTGAAGAAACAACTTTATCATTCCATTAATATCCTTCCACCTCTAAAATTAAAGAAGATTCCAATGGCTTAAAAGTGCTATACTCCTTTGTGAAACAAAGACTATGAAGAATCGAGATTTCTATGTCACAGAGTCTAAAGGCTATCTTATGATTTTAAGTAGGAGGTTTTGATGTGTTTCCTGACACAAATCAAGCAACAAAACATTGAATTTCAAATATTTCCATCAAATCTATAATCCTTTTGAAGGGAGGAGTCTTGTGTTACAATTATATGTTAGTTTAATATCTCCACTACAGGCTACATGAAAGTACTCAGTAAATGTTCACAATGGTATCAGCAAGGGAGTGCTACTAATTTGTTTACAGCATGTGAGTGGCATCATGAAAGCAGCAGCTGGGGTGAATTAATTATGGAAGGAAAACTTTAACTATTAAAGAATATTTACTGCTACTAACATTAGGAGACTATGTTAATAAAAACCACTAAGTTCCCCAAGATAAAAAAATTAAAGTGCTCTCATTTTTCTAAACCTCTCATTTCCCTAATTTGCCTTGAGTTGCTTGTGCAAAAAAATTGGAGACAGACTAAACACACTTAAACTAAACACATAAAGAAGGTTTTAGCTTCAAATTATACATATATTTACCCTGCTCCAATTTTATACTAATATTTTATTATAAAAGTTATGTCACAAATAGGAGTTATTAAAAGATCACTGGAGCAATTATTTCCTATGAAAATTTATGATTATCTGATATATAAAGCGGGATAAATTGACAATTTTTAACAATAATTGTCATTTTCTCATGACTAGGACAGTGTTTTTGTTCTTCAAAGAAAAACAACACAGGTAACATAGTGCTGTAGACAGAAGCACCACACCGTCCCTCCACAGCAAAGATCCAAAAAACTAAGTCAAACAGAGTCAAAAACTTCAATCCTGAAACCTTAAGCATCAAATGAAGAGATAAAGAACTCAGCCAAGCACCGTATGGAATAAGAAACTGACAAAGAATACAGAGTGAGGAGAGATACATGCAGAGGTCCCCTATCAGCTAACACAGCATGGATCTTCCATCTTGGACTCCTGTCAGAGATCAGTGAACAGAGAGTACAGGAAAGCAGCTTCACAGAGGTCCCAGTAGGACATAGAACAAACAGTAACCAGCAATATACAATTTCCCACCCACCAGCCTTGTTCACCCCCACTTGGCCTCTTCTGCTTCCTGGAGCTACAGTCTCTTGGCCGGGAAGCACTGGCTTCACCCCTGTGCCACTTGGACTCCACCCACCCACACTGGCCGTCTCCTGAGTGACATTTGTTGGTTGCAGGTGTTACTTTTTTCCACTTCTTTTGGTTTCTTCTATACCTCTCACCACCTCCCCATCGTTTCTCTCAAATACCTGGATCCACTTGCTATTTTTGCTTCTTCCTGAAAGGCTGTGAAAAGTCATTTGACTGTGGAACTGCTTCCCAGCCCGTGCCACCACACTGGTGGGATCCCTAGGGCTTTTGTTTGTTTGTTTTGATTTGTTCTCTTTTGATTTGTTTATTTTATTTTTATTTTCTCTGCTTGAGAGCCCCCTTCTAGCCAGACACTACTGTGAGACTTGGGAGCTACTCCCTCAATCTGTGCAGTCGCGCAGTGGGATACTTTGAAGGCATTTCTTTTTTCTTTTTTGGTTTTTGTTTGTTTGTTTTGATTTCTTTTCTCTCTTTTTCCCTTTTTGTCTTTCACCATTTCTCATTTTCTTGTCTCTCTATACTTACCTTTTCTTCCTGTCTCCAGAATACCTGGTGCTGTGTGACAACTCACCCTTTCTAGCCAGGCTGTACTTCACAGCCTGGGAGTAACTTCCCCACTACTTGCAGCTATGCCAGTGGGATCCCTGGGAGCTTTTCTTTTCTCTTTTTTTTCCCCCTCTAATTTGTATTTAGTTATTTATTTTACCCTTTTCCCCCCCTTTTCTCCATTTCTTAGTCTCTATCTCACCACTCCAATGAAAAGCTCGCTTGGCACTCTTTTTTGTTTGTTTGTAAGTTTTTGGCACCTATTCCTCTCTCCTCTCTCTCCTCTTTCATACACACATCTTAGCTCCACATATCACAATCTCCCCCCCCCCATCCTGCCTACCTGCACCATATGCTGAAAGTCACCCTCCAAAGCAGCACAGGCTTGGCTTACCAGAACCTGCCCTGCACTGATTCCAGGCCTGCCCTGTCGGCCCTAGTACGTGCCACAAACAACCCAACCCAGCAACTCTCCTTCAGCTGAACCTACCTGGCTGCACGGTACCTGAGCGACTGACACTGCCCATTGGAGAAGAAGGCAAAAGAGATCATGCCCACAGATGAGCAAACAACAAAGAACACACAGCCCGCCAGCTCAGACATAAATAAAACAAAAAATCAGGATGAAACAAACAAATCTACAATCAATAAATGAGGAAAATAACTACTGAATGTCCCAAAGAAAGCCAACAATATCAAAACATATTTAAAAAACGGGACAAGACGGTTCCAATAGGCTTCCAAAATAAAATACCAGATGACTTTCCAGTAGAATAAAAGGCACTAAAACTACCTGATAGGGAATTCAAATCTCTAATATTCAGAGCTATCCAAGATTTGAAGCAAAAAGTAGACTAAAATGAGGAAAAAATAGACAAATTCATGGAAAATATAGACAAAAAATGGAAGAATCCAGGAAAATAATACAGGGAAAAAATGCCAAGATAAATTCACAGCAAAAAAATCATAGAAAAACAACAATTAGAAATCTAAAAGATAAGCAACAAGATTTCAGAAATGGACAGTGTCATAGAAGGGTTGAGGAACAGGTTTGAAACAACAGAAAACAGGATGAGCTAAATTGAAGACAAAAGTTTGGCTACAACTCTGAGGAAAAATCAGAAAAAAGAACAAAGAAAAATGAAGAAACCCTGGGAATTATGTGGGATACAATCAAAAGCAAAAATTTGCGAGTGATCAGAGTTCCAGAACAGGGGAAGAAAACGGAAAACCCACAGAGGATTATTGAAGAACTGCTGACAGAAAACTTGCCTAATATCATGAAAGATGAAAAGCTGACTGTCATGGATTGAATTGTGTCCCCCCAAAAAATGCGTGTAGCACCTTGGCTAGGTCATGATTCCCAGTATTGTATGATTGTGTTATGTGATGTGATTTCCTTATGTGTTGTAAACTCTACCACTATGATGAGATTATATGTGATCTCCTCATGTGTTGTAAATTCTATCACTGTGATGAGGTTATACTGATGAGGTTGACAAGATCAGTGTCTTAATGCAATCTCTCTTGAGATATAAAAGAGAGAAGCAAGCAGAGACACATGGGAACAGCATACCACCAAGAAAGCAGTGCTGGGAGCAAGAGCACATTCTTTGGACCTGAGGTTCCTGTGCAGAGAAGCTCCCAGACCAGAGGAAGACTGATGACTTGGACCATCCTGCAGAGCCAACAGAGACACACTGAATTTGGACTTGTAGCCTATTGGACTGTGAAGAAATAAACTTCTCTTTGTTAAAGCCATCCGCTTGTGGTATTTCTGTTGGAGCAGCACTAGATGACTGAGACGCTGACCATCCAAGAAGCTCAACAAACCCCATATAGGATAGACTGCAAAAGAAAATCACCAAGGTATATCATATTCACACTCACTAAAACCAAAGACAAACAAAGAATCCTGGGAGAAGCCTAAGACAAATGAAAGTTCACATACAAAGGGGAAACATTAAGACTAAACTCTGATTACTTGGCAGAAACCATGTCAGCAAGAAGACAATGGGATGACATATATAAAACCTTGAAAGAAAAAAATTGCCAACCAAGAATAATATATCCTGCAAAACTCCCATTCAAATATGATGGTGAAATTAGGACATTTCCAGATAAACAGAAATTAAAGAATGTAAAAACAAAACCAAACTTACAAGAATTATTAAAGGGGGTCTTTTGGTTTCAGAACAAGCAACATCAGAGGTCAGCCTGAATCTAGGACACAAGATCACACCAGCCCGATATCAACCTAGGAAATGAACTTTCAAGGACTATTCAAAACCAAAAGATTTACAAGGGGAACCAGAGAGGTTAATCTGAAAATGACAACAATGTCAGAAAAATAAAAGAGTGAATAAACGGTGTAGGTATAGAACTTTCTACTGGAGAGGATGGCAAGGTGATACCAACTAATAATAGACAGGTTAAAACTTAGGAAGATAAGGGTAAATTTCAAGGTAACCACAAAGAAAGTTAGCAAACCTACTCATCAAAATACTGAAGAAAAACATAAAGTCTCAATAACTAAAAAATATACAAAAAAAAAAGAAGTGAAAAAAAATCCATATGCAAAGTGAATTCATCACAGAAGAGGAAGAGGTACAAAGAAATCATCAGCACCACAAAAAAAAGTATTACAAAATGATAACAATAAACTCACACCTATCAATAATTACACTGAATGTAAATGGTCTAAATGCACCCATAAATGATGGAGAGTGACAGAATGGATTAAAAAACGGGATCCATCACTATGCTGTCTACAAGAGACACAACTTAGAAACAAAGATGTAAATTTATTAAAAATCAATGGATGAAAAAGAATATATCAAGCAAACAGCTACCAAAAAAAAAGCAGGAGTGGCAATACTAATTTCAGCTAAAACAGACTTTAAAACAAAATCCACCATAAAAGACAAAGAAGGACACTATATAATGTTTAAGGGGTCAATCCATCATGAAGACATAACTATAATTAACATCTGTGCACCCAATGACAGGGCTCCAAAATACATAAAACAAACTCTAACATCACTGAAAAGAGAAATTGACAGTTCCACAATAATAGCAGGAGACTTCAACACACTACCATCAGTAAAGGACAGAACATTAGAAAGAAACTCAGCAGAGATACAAAAGACTGAAAGGGCACAATCAGCCAACTTGATCTCGTAGACATATATGGAATACTCCACTCAACGGCTGCAAAGAACACATTCTTTTCCAAGATACGTGGAACGTTCTCCAGAATAAACCACATCTTAGGCCACAAAGCAACCCTCAACAAGATCCAAAACATTGAGATAATACAAAGTATCTTCTCTGACCACAGTGCCATCAAGGCAGAAATTAGCAAAGGAAGAGCAAGGGGAAAAAAAATCAATTACATGGAAACTGAATAAAACCCTGCTTACAAACCACTGAGTAATACAAGAAATCAGAAATGGAATAAAAAATTCCTAGAATCAAATGAGAATGAAAACACATCATACCAAAACCTTTGGGACACAGCAAAG
>NW_004444195.1:1697460-1734415 GCF_000243295.1 Trichechus manatus latirostris
GTAGTCAATGTCACTGAACTGTGCATGTAGAAATTTTTGAAATGGTGTATCTTTGGCTATGTATATTTTCACCAAAAAAAAAGAAAAAAACTTCGAGAAGGGAGAGGGGTGACATGTTGTGGGGTTGTTAACTAATGTCGTAAAAGAATATGTGTACTACTGTTTCAAGAGAAACTATATGTTCTGTAAGCCTTCACCTGAAGTACAATAAAAAAAAAAGAGAGAGAGGAAAAAAAACAAAGCCCTGGTTGAGATGGCTTCACTGGAGAATTCTACCAAACATTCAGAGAAGAGCTTATACCAGTACTACTCAAACTCTTTCAGAACATAGAAAAGGAAGTGATGTTTCCGAATTCATTCTATGAAGCCAGCATAACCCTGATACCAAAACCAGGCAAAGACGTCACAAAAAAATACAATTACAGACCAATATCTCTCATCAATAATTATCAACAAAAATTCTAGGAAAAACTCTCAGCAAAATTCCAGCCCATAGAAATCAGCATCATATCAAAAAAAATAATACACCACCACCAAGCAGGATTCATATCAGGTTTGCAAGGATGATTCAACATTAGAAAATAAATCAACATAATCCACTACATAAATGAAAGGAAAGAATCACATGATTATCTCCATTGACCCAGAAGGTATTCGACAAAGTCTAACACACATTCCTGATAAAAACTCTCAATAAAATAAGTATAGAAGGGGAATTTCCCAACAAAATAAAGGGTATCTATGTAAAACCAACGGCCAACATCATTCTTAATGGAGAGAGGCTGAAAACATTCCCTTTGAGAACAGGAAAAAGACAAGGATGCCCTTCATCACCACTCCTATTTAACTTTGTGCTGGAAGTCCTAGCTAGAGCAATAAGAAACGAAACGAAATAAAGGGCATCCAACTTTGTAATGAAGACGTTTATCTATCCCTGTTTGTGGATGATATGATACTATACACAGAAAACCCTAAAGACTACCTGAAAACTACTGAAACTAATAGAAATATTCAGTAGAGTAGCAGGATACAAGATAAACATACAAAAATCAGTTGGATTCCTATACACCAATAAAGAGAATGACGAAAAGGAAATCAGGAAAACAATACCATTTATAATAGTCCCTAAAAAAATAAAATACTTAGGAATAAATCTAACTAGGGCTGTGAAAGACCTATACAAAGAAAACTACAAAACACTACTGTAGGAAACCAAAAGAGATTTACATAAATGGAAAAACATACCATGCTCATGGATAGATAGACTCAACATCCTGAAAATGATAATTCTACCCAAAGCAATCTACAAATACAATGCAATCTCGATCCAAATAACAACAACATTATTTAAAGATATAGAAAAACTAATAATTAAGTTATTTGGAAAGGGAAGAAGCCCCAGATAAGTAAAGCTCTATTGAAGAAGAATAAAGTAGGAGGACTCACATTACGTGACCTCAGAACCTACTATACAGCTATGGTAGTCAAAACAGCCTGGTACTGGTACAATGACAGATACATTGACCAATGGAACAGAATTGAGATCCCAGATGTAAATCCATCCACCTACGGTCACCTGATCTCTGACAAGGGCCCAAAGTCCATCAAATGGGGAAAAGACAGTCTTTTTAACAAACGGTGCTGGTCAAACTGGATATCCATCTGCAAAAAAATGAAACAGGACCTATACCTCACACCATACACAAAAACTAATTCAAAATGGATCAAAGACCTAAACATAAAGCCAAAAATGATTAAGTTCATAGAAGAAAAAATAGGATCAATGTTAGAGGCCCTAATACACAGCATTAACAGGATACAAACCATAACCAACAACACACAAACTCCAGAATATAAGCTAGATAACTGGGATCTTCTATAAATTAATACTTATGCTCATCAAAAGACTTCACCAAAAGAGTAAAAAGACCTCCTACAGACTGGGAAAAACTTTTTGGACATTATAAGTCAGACGAAGGTCTAATCTTTAAAATCTATAAGAAAATCCAACATGTCTACAACAAAAAGACAAATAATCCAATTAAAAAATGGGCAAAGAAAATGAACAAACACTCCACCAAAGAAGATATTCAAGCAGCCAACAGACACATGAGGAAATGCTCATGATCATTAGCCATTAGAGAAATGCAAATTAAAACCGCAATGAGCTACCATCTCACCCCGGCATTACTGGCACGAATCAAAAAAACTGAAATAGCAAATGTTGGAGAGGCTGCAGGGAGATCGGAACCTTATGCACTGCTAGTGGGAATGCAAAATGATACAACCATTTTGGAAAATGATATGGCACTTCCTCAGAAAGCTAGAAATAGAAATAGCATACAATCCAGCAATCCCACTCCTAGGAATATATCCTACAGAAATAAGAGCCGTCATACGAATAGACATGCACACCCATGTTCATTGCAGCATTGTTCACAATAGCAAGAAGATGGAAACAATCTAGATGCCCATCAACAGATGAAAGGATAAACAAACTATGGTACATACACACAATGGAGTATTATGCAATGATAAAGAACAATGATGAATCTGTAAATCATCTCATAACATGGATGAAACTTGAGGACATTATGCTGAGTGAAATAAGTCAATCACAAAAAGACAAATATTATATGAGACCACTACTGCAAAAACTCATGAAAAAGTTTACACACAAAAAGAAACTGTTGGTATGAGGGATGGGAGGGGTGTGGGGGAATACTAAATAGACAATAGATAAGTGGTAACTTTTGTGAAGGGTAAGACAGTACACAGTACTGGGGAAGCCAGCACAACTTGTACAAGGAAAGATCATGGAAGCTCCATAGACGCATCCAAACTCCCTGAGGGACTGAATTGCTGGGCGGAGGGCTGTGGGGACCATGGTCTCGGGGAACGACTAACTCAATGGGCATAACACAGTTTATAAAGAAAATATTCTACATTCTACCTTGGTGAGTAGCGGCTGGGGTCTTAAAGCCTGTGAGCAGCCATCTAAGATTCTCCACTGGTCTCACTCCTTTGGGAGCAAGGGAGAATGAAGAAAACAAGATACAAGGGAAATATTAGTCCAAACGACTAATGGACCACAGCTACCACAGCCTCAACTAGAATGAGTCAAGTACTAGTAGATGGTGCCTGGCTACCACTGCTGACTGCTCTGCCAGGGATCACAACAGAGGGTTCCAGACAAAGCTAGAGAAAAATGTAGAACAAAATTCTAACTCACAAAAAAAAGACCAGACTTACTGGCCTGACAGAGATTGGAGAAACCCTGAAAGCATGGCCTCCAGACACCCTTTTAGCTCAGTAATGAAGTCACTCTCGAGGTTCACCATTCAGCCAAAGATTAGATAGCCCCATAAAACAGAGACTAATGGGGCACAACAGTCCAGGGACAAGGACTAGAAGGCAGGAGGGGACAGGAAAGCTGGTAATAGGAAACCCAGGTTGAGAAGGGACAGCTTTGACACGTCATGGGGTTGTTAACCATTGCCATAAAACAATATGTGTACTGTTTAATAAGAAACTATTTTTTCTGTAAACCTTCATCCAAAGTACAATAAAGAAAAAAAAAAACCAAAACACTAAATCTGAAAAAAAAAGAAAGAAAAGAAATACAACACAAACAAGTAAAGAAAAGGCCTACCTTCTGGCACAGAACATCTTCACTGGTACAAAATAAACTATAAGAAGGGTGCAAGTGGGTCAGCAATTAATTTAGGCTTGTCTGCACATGGAGAACACAGTTTCCAAAGTTTGTTGGCATGTGACTTTTTCTAGTAATTCACAGCTTCTCAATCAAATGGGTAAACTAGATGGTAGGTATCTAGAACTTGGGTCACATTGTCACATGGTTCCTCTCCACCTTGATGGTGTGACCATAAATGAAGAATGCACTAGCCACTAGAAATGGACTCAGGAGTAGGGTCCCAATCCATGGGAGAGAGGATGACCAGGGAAAGGTTAAGAACCAGAAAACTAAGAAGATTCCTTCAGCGGGGCAGAGAAATGCAAATAAAACTTAAAAGCAATAGTGATAAAAGATAAAGTAATGACAAAAGAGACAAAACTTAAGGAAAAACAATAGTGATTTTCCCTATAGTACTGAACTCCAAATCTTGAAGGATAATTAGTATTACTTGCTTATTAATTCTTCACTGGAGAGATTGGTCAAAATCTGGAATTGGGACAGTTAAGAGACTTGAGAGCAGTGGTGGTTCATGTTAGAATTCTTGCCTTTCATGCAGGAGACCTGAATTTGGTTCCCATCCAATGAACCTCATTCCCAGCAACCACCCATCTGTCAGTAGAGGCGTGTGTATTTCTGTGATCCTGTGGAGCTTCCAAACTAAGACAGACTAGGAAGAAAGCCCTGGTGATCTGCTCCCCAAAATCAGCCAATGAGAGCCCTGTGGATCACAACAGTCTCATCTGCAGCCAATCTGTGGAACGTTTCAGGACCTGCCAGCATTCCTTTCCATTGTGCATGGGGTGGCCAAGAGTCAGGGGCCAACTCCAAGGCAGCTAACAACAAAAATCGGGGTTTAGTTATAGAGATCCATGAACCATAAGACTGAAGAAATACCAAGAAAGGGAAATAAAGGATTACATTAATAGTTCCCTTAGAAAACACGGTCTTTAGGGTATTATTTCTTTTGGAAAATATCCACTTAATTTTATTTTTAAACATACACCATTTGGAAACTGGGGTTCAGATTTTCCTGATAAAAGCTGAACTGTGTTTTGTTTTGACAGTTGTAACAATTTTGCAATGAAAGTTTTCCAACAGTATGTTTTCCAATACATTGATTTAGATTTAGTGGAAGAGAACTCTGGTTTTGTATATACACACCTACATATTTATAGACCTTATACTTCCTATTTTGTATTTTCAGTTGTTTGTAGCGGTTTGTTTGGAACTCTTTGAAGAGCCAATAGATTTTTGTCCTTTTAAAGGTTTTCCACTTTTTGTCTTGTCACATCAGACATGCGAGAAAATTTTAATAAAAGATGAGTATTTCGTTTTAAGTCTTCTGTTTCACTAAACAGAGATAATACATACTTCAGAGCAAAGCATCAACTAGCACAATATTTTGGGTACCCTGACAAAACATTAAGATTGAGAATTTCATTGTAGAGAACAAGCACAAAAATCGAGCATCAAGAAATCTTAGTTCTCCTCATGTATCATATTAGTGAAGATACTTAACTTTTCTGTGTTTATTTCCTCTTCGGTGAAAAAAAAAATACTAATTCTTGTCTGATCTAATCACAGGGTCGTGGTGAAAAGCATATATTGATTAGTAAATGCACTTCAAAAATTAAACGTAAGTTTATTGCTATTATCAGAAATGCACTCACCCTAACACTAAATAACCCAAGGGAAACTGCAGGAAATATCAGCTCTTAGTAAAATATATATAGAGAATTATACTTCTTGTTGACTCCATAGGACCAGTGTCTTGCCTCAGCGTTCCACCAAGGCCACAGTACTGGAGCTGTGACTTACACAAGCCACATTTACCAGTGCTTTTTGCCCCTTCACAACCTATCTGTGCTCCCCTTGGAATATTTCTTGCTTATGGAAAAACTCTATATCAACAGTAGCAAATTCTTCTTCTTAGTACCCATAGTAGATATCAGTAATTGATCCCAGGACCCATTCCCTCCAAGCCCAGTGCCAGAAGTCTTCAAAACAAGGCACGGCATACAGTCACTATCAATACACAGGAATTTTCACACAAGATGAAGGCCATTGGCCACTCTTGAGCTAGAGCGTAAGTTATTTCTATTCTCCCACTCATGCCATAAGCATTGGTAAGAGTGGGCTTGTGGAGGAAATGCCTTTGCTGCCAAGTCCACCCTCTTAATAAAAACTGGGGTTTGAGCTGGTACAATAGGTTGTTTGTAGTTAATAGTGAAGAATGAGAAGCAAAGATTAGGAACAGTTAGCAAGCATCTGTAGGGGAATACAATAAGCATAATTTGCCAGTGAAAGGGAGCTACGGAGAAGAACCATAAAAATGAGGTTTATAGGTTCTAAGTATGTATCTTCTCCTTTGAGAGCAGAAGGGGGAGGGGGGCAAGATACACATACTAATTAGGTGAGATTTAAAGTTCTGAGTCAATGACTGAGTAAAGAAGAAAGAAAATTACAATGTGGTATAAGGAATAGTTAGGAACATTATGTTTATTTCTTAGGAAATACATTTTCTTCCTTTTTAGATTGCATGAGAAGGTTTTATAGAACTGTCTGAGAGAGTCCTATAGCCTAGGAAGAGATTCAGACAAGGGAAGGGGGGGTTACACTTATCTACGGCTGCCTAACAAACTACTACAAACTTCTTGTTGTGTGTCGTTGAGTAGTTTCCGAATCATAGTAACCCTGTACAACAGAGTAGAACTGCCCAACAGGGTTTCCTATACAATACTATAATCTTTACAGGAGCAGATCACTAGGTCTTTTCTCCCACTGAGCAGCTGGTAGGTTTGAACCACCACCTTTTGGTTAGCAGCCAAGAACTTAATCCTTGTACCACCAGGTCTCCTCACACCAAAACTTCTTGTTAGGTGCTGCTGAGTCGATTCTGACTCATAGCAACCCTATGCACAACAGAACAAAACACTGCCCAATCCTGAGCCATCTTCACAACTGTTGCTATGCTTGAGCCCATTGTTGCAGCCACCGTGTCAATCCATCTAGTCAAGGGTCTTCCTCTTTTTCACTGACCCTCTACTTTACCAAGCATGATGTCCTTCACCAGGGACTGAACCCTCCTGATAACATGTCCAAAGTATGCAAGACATAGTCTCCCCATCCTTGCTTCTAAGGAGCATTCGGGTTGTACTTCTTCCAAGACAGATTTGTTCATTCTTTTGGCAGTCCACGGTATATTCAATATTCTTCACCAACACCACAATTCAAAGGCATCAGTTCTTCTTCGCTCTTCCTTATTCATTGTCCAGTTTTTGCATGCATACAAGGCAATTGAAAACATCACGGCTTGGGTCAAGCGCACCTTAGTCCTCAAGGTGACGTCTTTGCTTTTCAACACTTTAAAGAGGTCTTTTGCATCAGATTTGCCCAATGCAATGCGTCTTTTGATTTCTTGACTGCTGCTTCCAGGGATGTTGATTGTGGATCCAAGTAAAATGAAATCCTTGACAACCTCAATCTTTTCTCCATTTATCATGATGTTGCTTATTGGTCCAGTTGTGAGGATTTTTTGTTTTCTTTATGTTGAGGCATAATCCAGACTGAAGGCTGTGGTCTTTGATCTTCATCAGTATAGTGACCCTATAGGACAAAGTAGAACTGCTCCACTGTAGGGTTTCCGAGGAGCAGCTGGTGGATTCGAACTGCCAACCTTTTGGTTAGCAGCCGAGCTCTTTAACCACTTCTCCACCAGGGCTCCCTCCGAAACCTAGAGACTGAAATAACAAACGTTTTATTAAATCCCATTGTTTTGTAAGTCAGGAATTGGGTAGGACTAGGCAGGGTGATTCTTCTGTTTCACTTAGAATCTACTGGGGTCACTTAGTGAATTTCAGCTGTTGCCTGGGTGAGTCTGGAGATTCCAATACTGCTGGAATGGCTGGATGGCTATGTTCACCTGGGCCCCCCTTTCTCTCTCTCCTTGTCATCTCAGGGTCTCTGCACACAGTCTTTCCAGCATGGTGGTTGAACAAGTTACATGATGGCTTCCAGTTTCTTAAGACCTGGGCCTAGAAAATGGTGTGACATTACTTCCACCATATTCCAATGGTCAGGAGCTCACAGCCCACCTAGATTCAAAAGGAGGAGAAAAATACCATCCTTTGGTAAGAGAAATCTCAAAGAGTTTGGGGGCACCTGTAACCTGCCATGGGAGGAAGAAGCTTAGGTTGTACTTTTTTTTATCTCACCATTTGGAAATTAGAGCCCTCTGAAAAATTACTGCTTTATTGTTGACTTTGTTCTTTTTAAGAAGCCATTAAGACTATATAATCATAATAATCAGCTTCAAATGGACAATTTAAGTTATCTTTTATTTCCTTATTTTAGTCAATCTCTCTTCCGCTCTACATTATTGCCTCATATCTTCTCAAAACCAAACCAGAAGTTTTAAAAGTGCTAGTGATCAGGCTGACTTTTTGGCATAGATGCATTTTACATAAGAATGATTTGTAAAACAGTTCCCTACATTAGGGGCAGGAAAATACATTTTCTAATTTTAGCTCTATCGTTTAACTAGCTGTTAACTTAGAATCAATCTTTTAATCTCTCCAAATCTTGTTTGGATAATAAGCTTTCCTCTATCTAAAAGTTAGAATTGTGGCTAATCAATGAGGAAATGTATATTAAAGTCTTTTTACTTTTATGTATGAAGGAGTATTGTGATTGAACTGATCAAAATTTGAAGGTCAAACGTTAAAAATTAACATAAGTAACTTCAAAATATATCTTAAAATGTCCAAGTTGAAAAACACATGAAAAAAAATGTAACTATAATGCACTCTTAATGATTTTGCCTTATTGTTTCCACTTAGGAAATTTCTTTCTGATTTATGATGTTCTTTTAGTTTGTCTCATCCTGGTGGTTTTCCAAGATCTCATGGTTTCCTAGGTTATGGCCAAAGCTTATCATGCTTTACTTTAATCATCCTCTTTTTAAAAAAAATATGTATGGCAACATAAATTTTAGTTTGATATTTAAGTCTTGTTTTCTTGCATTCACAATAGCAACTGGTAAACTTTCCTAGCTGTCTTATTTATGCACATGATACAATTTTAATTAACAAGAACACTTTCCTTGATTAAATGTGATTGAGAAGGAAATGTCAGAAACTGATGGTCCAAGGCATCATTTCACTAGCAATTCATTCTAGACAAATCTATCGGAAATTATTATTTGGAAAGTTTTCTCAAATACTCCTGAAAAGTTAGAGAAGTACTTTTATACTACACAATTATTTTTCTTCTCAGACAGATTAAGCCCTCTTTATGTTTTAAGCAGTGAATACTAACTTCTATTTCTTAGAAGCCATCACTGACATTTTTACAAGAATAAGGTGGACAAACTGAAAATCAATGACTTTTCTAGACCCATCAGAGAACTGAGATGACAGGGCAACCCATCGCTTACATATCTGTAGAGACAGGTGAATCCAGAGAGTCACAGCTGAGATCTGCTTAGCTGGACAAAAGCCTCTGGTATATAAATTGGTAGGAAGACATAAATGATAATTCTGACAACCTTCTCAAGGCTGAGTGTGGGCTAATATGAGAATGAGAAATTCCTGGTCCAACATCTTAAGAATGTCTCCACACGTTCATGGGCTTTACCTTCTGGAACTCCACCAGGTTCTCACTGTGAAGGGTTGAGAAATGTCCTCTCCTGATTCTGGCAGGTGAAGAGTAATTATTGTGAAGCATGCCCAGACCCTTCTCCATAACAAAAGTTTACTGCTCAGGGGAAAAGATTTAATCAAACGTTTATCCTGGTTGGAGGAAGGGTGTTGTTCCTCCCATTCCAGTCCCCTCTAGGCTTCCTGTCTCACCTAAGGGGGAAAAACATAATAAGTAAGGGTCAAGGCTTCAAGAAAATTGACTAGAAATGCTGCAGGAGGAAAGAGAGTAAGGGTCAGAGTAAAAAATCAGCTAAACCGCTGGAGAAACAGTTATGAAGATCATAGCCCAGAGACCAAGGTGAAAGATATTGTAACCATAACTGTCATTACATTCTGGTTATATTGGAGTATCTACTCTCTCGCTGTAAATCAGAAAACATATAAAATGATTTTTTTTTTATTTGACCTAGTGCTGCACTATTGAAGGAGACTCAAACCCATCCTATATACAACAAAATGAAACACTGCCAAGTCCTGTGGCATCCTCACAATCATTGCTATGTTTGAACTCATTGTTGCAGCCACTGTGTCAATCCATCTAGTTGAAGGTTTTCCTCTGTCTCACTGACCCTCTGCCTTACCAACCATGATGTCCTTCTCCAGGGGCTGGTCCCTTCTGATAGCACGTTCAAAGTATGTGAGATGAAGTCTCTCCATTCTTGTTTCCAAGGAGCACTCTGGCCATACTTCTTCCAAGACAGACATGTTTTTCTTCTGGCAGTCCATGGTATATTCAATATTCTAGGCCAACATAATAATTTAAAGTCATCAATTCTTCTTCCTTATATATTGTCCAGCTTTCACATGTATATGAGGCAACTGAAAATACCATGGCTTAGGTCAGGTGAACCTTAGTCCTCAAAACAACATCTTTGCTTTTTAACACTTTAAAGAGGACCTTCACAGCAGATTTGCCCAGTGCAATAAGTCATTTGATTTCTTGACTGCTGCTTCCATAAGTGTTGATTGTGGATACAAGTAAAATGAAATTCTTGATAACTTCAGCATTTTCTCCGTTTATCACGATGTTGCTTATTGGTTCAGTCGTGAGAATTTTTGTTTTCTTTAAGTTGAAGCGCACTCCATATTGAAGGGTGTGTGTAGTCTTTAAACTGAATCAGTAAGTGCTTCAAGTCCTTTTGACTATCAGCAAGCAAGGTTGTGTCATCTGCATATTACAGGTTGTTAATGAGACTTCCTCCAATCCTGATACCCCCTTCTTCATATAGTGCAGTTTATTGGATTATTTCCTCAGAATACAGATTGAATAAGTATGGTAAAAGGATACAACCCTGAGGCACACCTTTCCTGATTTTAAACCATGCAGTATCCCATTGTTCTGTTCAAACTACTGCCTCTTGGTCTATGCACAGGTTCTGCATGAACACTTTAAAGTGTTCTGGAATTCCCATTCTTCAAAATGTTATCCATAATTTGTTATGATCCACACAGTCTAATGCATTTGCATAGTCAATGAAACACAGGTAAACATCTTTCTTGTAGTCTCTGTTTTCAGCCAAGATCCAGCTGACATTAGCAATAATATACTTTGTTACAAGTCCTCTTCTGAATGTGGCTTGAATTTCTGGCAGTTCCTTGTCAACTAGTGCAACCATTTTTGAATTATCTTCAGCAAAATTTTACTTGTATGTGATATTAATGATATTGTTCAATAATTTCCACATTCTGTTAGCTCACCTTTCTTTGGAATAGGCACAAATATGGGGCCCTTCCGGTCGGTTGTCCAGGTAGCTATATTCCAAATTTCTTGTCAGAGACAAGTAAGCATCTCCAGTGTTGCATCCATTTGTTGAAACATCTCAACTGGTATTCCGTCAACTCCTGGAGCCTTTTTTCAGTCAATGCCTTCAGTGCAGCTTGGACTTCTTTCTTCAATACCATCTATTCATGATCATATACTACCTCCTAAAACGGCTGAACATCTACCAATTCTTTTTGGTACAGTGACTCTGTGTATTCCTTCCATCTTCTTTTGATGTTTCCTGTGTCGTTCAATATTTTGCCCACAGAATCCTTCAAAACTGTAACTCGAGGCTTGAATTTTTTCTTTAGTTCCTTCAGCTTTAGAAATTCCAAGCATGTAGTTCCCTTTTGGTTTTCTAACTCCAAGTCTTTGCACAATTCATTGCAATACTTTATCGTCTCGAGCTGCGCTTTGAAGTCTTCTGTTCAGCTGTTTTACTTCATCATTTCTTCCTTTCACTTTAGCTACTCTACATTCAAGAGCAAGTTTCAGAGTCTTTTCTGACATCCATTTTGGTCTTTTCTTTCTTTCCTGTCTTTTTCATGGTCCTTTGTTTTCTTCATGTATGATGTCCTTGATGTCATCACACAACTCTTCTGGTCTTTGGTAATTGGTGTTCAATAAGCCAAATCTATTCTTGAGATGGTCTCCAAATTGAGGTGGGATATACTCAATGTCATATTTTGGTTCTCGTAGACTTGTTCTAATTTTCTTCAGCTTCAACTTGAACTTGTATATGAGCAATTGGTGGTCTGTTCTGCAATTGGCCCCTGGCCTTGCTCTGACTGATATTATTGAATTGAGCTTCTCCATGATCTCTTTCCACAGATATAGTCAATTTGATTCCTGTATATTCCATCCAGGGAGGTTCTTGTATATAGTTTCCATTTATGTTGTTGAAAAAAGGTGTTTGTAATGAATAAGTCTTGGAAAAGTCTATCATGTGATCTCCAGCTTTTTTTCATCACCAAGGCCATATATTCCAACTACTGATCCTTCTGCTTTGCTTCTAACTTTCACATTCGAATCACCAGCAATTATTAATGCATCTTGATTGCATGTTTGATCAATTTCAGACTGCCGAATTTGGTAAAAATCTTCAGTTTCTTCATCTTTGGCATTAGTGGTTGGTGTGTAAATTTGAATAATAGTCATATTAACTGGTGTTTCTTGTAGATGTATGGATATTGTCCTATCACTAACAGCATTGTACTTCAGGATATATCTTGAAATGCTCTTTTTGACGATGAAAGCGATGTCATTCCTCTTCAATTTATCATTCCCAGCATAGTATACCATATGGTTTTCTGATTCAAAATGGCCAGTACCACTCCTTTTTAGCTCACTAATGCCTAGGATATTGATCTTTATGCATTCCATTTCATTTTTGACAATTTCAAGTTTTCCTAGATTCATACTTATTACAGTCCATGTTCCAATTATTAACAGATGTTTGCAGTTTTTTTCCTCTCATTTTGAGTCATGTGACATCAGCAAATGAAGCCCTGAAAGCTTTACTCCATCCACATCTTTAAAGTCCATTCTAATTTAAGGAGGCAGCTTTTCCTCAGTCATATTTTGAGTAACTTCTAACCCGAGACTCTCATCTTTGGGCCCTATATCAGACAATGTTCTGCTGCTATTCATAAGGTTTCACTGCCTAATTTTTTCAGAAGACTGCCAGGACCTTCTTCTTACTCTGTCTTAGTCTAGAAGCTCTGCTGAAGCCTGTCCACCATGGGTAACCCTGCTAGTATTTGAAATACTAGTGGCATAGCTTCCAGCATCACAGTAACATGCAAGCCACCACCACAGACTGACAGAAGAGTAGTGGCATATTTAGTTAGTACTGGGTATTTTAATATTTTGTACTGCTTGTTCCTATGGTATTAACTGTTAAATAAAACTGCCCAATACAGACATATCTGTTAGATCTTTCTTTTTTTTTAGTTGCGAAAAATCTCATCAAGTTTATATTTTCAAGAGGGGACTGAATAATCAGTGTGAAACATGGAACTCAATTTGGCCTCTGTCCTTAGTTCCTGAAAGAGTAACCTTGATGTTTTCTGAGTAATTGAAATTCCTTTATTATCTAAAACCTCCAGACAACACTTTAGGATTTGTGCAAATGATTAGAGGGCTCACTAGGCTGGAAAGAACACCAGATTGGCTAACCTCAGGAAGGGAGTGGGCATGATTTAATCAAGTAGCATAGTCAATGAGGCTCCAATCATGACTATGCAATGAGGTCTCAATCAGGACTATGAAGTGAATCTCAAAAAGGCTCTGGACAAAGAAGTTCTGAGAACTTTCTGATTGGCGAAAGACATCAATATATGTGGAAGGGCAGCACACTGTTTTTGATGCATAGAATTTCAGTGTGGGGGACACTCCTGCACCTTTATGCTGATCTTGATTTGTATCCTTTAACTATAATAGATCTGTAACTGTAAGTATAGTACATTCTGTGAGTTCTATGTGTTATTCTAGCAAATTATCAAACCCCAAGGAGTAGTGGCAGCCAGCAGGTGAAAACTGGGGAGCCCAGTAATAATTTCCCTGCTTGCGGCTAGCAACCTGAAGGGACAGTGGAAAAACCCCAAATTTGCAGCCAGCGGGTTCAAACTAAGGGTGTGGTGTGGACTCTTTAGCTTGTGGCTGACCTCTGCCTATTTCAGAGTGTGAAGGACAGTGTCATTTTAACTGATGAGACCTGATCTATCTCTGAATGACTAGGAGCAGAGACAGAAAGTGCTGTGTAGGCTGCTGGTGTCAGAGATGATCAAGAAGTGGGAAAGTGGGGTTGGATTAATCCTCATATTTTAGAAGTTGTATTTATGCTGATTTTTATCTACAAAATCTGTTACTCAGTGCTTACTTGTGTAGCTTAAAATGTTCACTCAGCAAATGTAGAAATAACTGTTCCAATAAAATTTAAGTAACATTTCAACTGGGCCCTTAAAGGAGAGTCAAATGAATAGGAAAGAATTATTAATATTTTCCCACTCGTCCAGATTTTCCCTTATTTTGATATCCTTACTCCGATCCTTCCTTATTATAAAGTTGCCATCCTGATGAAATCTTGGAATTCTTAGAATGTGGAGGAGAAGGGAATCACAGAGGAGAACATTTTATACCAAGGATTAGAAACAGACAGAAAGGTTTTTTTTTTCCCCCTTACCTCATAACACTTTTATTCCAAACTATAAACATCAGATGTTACTTATTTAAATATTCATATTCTGCTACATTCTGCTGACTCAAAATATTTGAGGTGGTACTTAGATATCTCCTCTTTGAATCAGTCCTGGAAAAAAAAAAAAAAGCTCCACTCTGAAGAGCAAAGAGCTGAAAGATAGAGGGAACTTTTGCAAGGCCAGATGCAAAATCAGAGTGTGAGACAAATAATATTCAGAGATTTTCAGTCTTTTTTATTCTTTGTTTTTAATTCTGAATTTTTCATTGGGATGCCCCAAAAAGATTCATTGTTTCCTTCCCTTTTTTCTTTGGAAAATATTTTTCTGAGCTAGAATTTGATCTCTAAGTGATGTCTTATAAATTTGGAAATAATAGTTAAACACAGCTATTTTTCTATTATACAGCTTCAAAATTTCTCTGCATCACCATCATCATTTCCCTTTGTCCCTGACACTGAGGAAGAAGTTGCTAACCCCAAGTCTCTGAGCTCTACTCTGTACTACAATTCTTTCAACAATCACGTCATGCCACTTCAAGGTTAAGAAGAACAGTGCATACTTTATTGCAGTATCCATTCTGCATGTATAGGTGTTGAGAAGTCTGTAATGTTAAGAGACATGGTTTTATGCTTTTTAGCCCGTAGATAACTGTAAGATTCCACTATTCATAGACTGAATATGGAAAAGCTATGTAGGAATCACATGACTTTAAATAGGCACAAAAGGAGCTAACACAAGCTACCACTATTTCACGAGAACATGGAAATAAGCTTTACCCCCTGAAAGTTAAACTGGCAACAGTAGGCATGTAATACACAAGAACCACTGCAAACACTATCTTAACTCTTTCAAAACCCAATCATCTTCTGCTTTGAATTTTTGTTGATACCATGTGTTTTCAGTATTGGAATTTATGCTGTCATTGAGTGTTTAAATTAGTGGTTGGTAATATAGATTTTGAAAAATATTATGTGAAAATACATGAAGATACATGATTTGTGGGAGCCCGCCTGGCCCACTGGTCTTGGGTAGCAGGATTTATTGCAGGTTGCCTTCCATTTGGGTACACGGGGCACCTCTGGTTTTGCCTAATACACCAACTATTTTGCTTCAATAAACATTTCTTTCACCTTTCACCATTACACAAGTCCCCACTGGAGGGAAGCAAATACTGTCAGCAGGAAAAGTACACCCCCAAAGAACCCCAGAGGCATAAAACTAGGTGGGACATCTTCTGTTCCACAAGTCATGAAAGGGTTTTAAAGATGTCCTCAAGACCCAATACAGAAAGACAGGGTCTAGAAATCTGTTTGAGATCTTATAACATATAAAATCAAACTCTAACATACATCGTGGTATTATCCAAGAAATAAATGATTAACATTAGAAGGGTGGTCTGTCTGAAGTCCAAAGCAAAGATATTTTTAAAGGGAACCAAAAACAGTTGTCAAGGTGTCTCTAATTCTGTCCTGATGAATGGTAGGTACCTGGTTATGTCACAGGATCAGCAAGAACATCCCAGGTAGACCTGGATTTTTCATACACCTCTGATTCACTCCCTGGATATAATTTATGCTCACCTACCAACTTTCAGAGTATAACTCAATTTTCTGTATAGGCTTTCCAACAAGGGATTTGTAGTCTGCCCTCATGAGCCGGTGTAAGAATTAAGATCTTCTTGTCAGCTATTTCTCATGAGAAATGACTACATCTATGTGGGATTTACACATCAGTCTTTCATGAGTTTCATTTTAATGGGTCAACTTTAGTTTCTGAGTCAGTGAGCATAAAAGACTCTAGACCCTCCTATCAAGGACAAAGAAGCTGAAACATGGTGACTACCAAGATATGACTACACAAAAAGGCCCTGTCTGAGAAACCAATGAGTCTCCCTCTCTGACATCGTATTTCTCTTTGACTTTTGCAGTGGACATCTTAGTTACAAGTGTAACTTGTATGTATGTATGTATGAATATTCATATTCTGAGCAGAATCTTAATTAACTTTAGAAAATACAATAAATGACATAAATTATCATCTTTTATGAAAAATCATCATGGTTGTAACTTGTAACTTGAAGAACTGAATATTTAACAAAAACAGGACTGAAAGGCAGAGAAGGAAATCTTCAACAGAATGACATTCCTGAGGAAATAAGTAGAGGCATACCCTGAACATACGTCAACAATTTCAAATATAAAAAATATAAGAAGTCAAATGTATTAGTGCTACTTGACAATCCTATGCTGAAATGCTGTTTCTTGCTACATGGAAATAATATCACTTCTATTATGCTTGCTCCTTCATAGAGCTCAGACATATGATTCAAAGGATAGTCAGTATTCATGAGCAGTGTTTTGACAGCAGGAGATAACAGATATTAGGTGAATATTTTCTCGAAATGAAATACAAGAATGTGTCTAGACATTATTTTCTCAGAGTAGCTCCTAATGTTATGTGCAGTCAAGTTGTCCTTGGCAACTCAGGGAAAGCTAGCTTATCTCCCCAAGTTTTGTATAAGGAATCTAGTCAAGTTTTCATATGAAGTGTGTATTGTCCTGCAGAAAAAGCAGATATCCACATTCTGGTCTCATGCATCAGATCCAGTTGCCGAAGCTAATGCATAAGGGTGACAGAAAAGGGAGCAGAATGTTCTTTTTTTAAGTTCTAAATATTTTAAAGATGTGAATTATTATATAAGACTAACTTGTTCTTTTGACATAACCGTTTTACATTCTTTTCAAACTAGGTGTAACAACTGATGGTGACAATGGGACAGGGTACCCCAAGTGTGTATGGAAGTTATAATCAGCAAAACAGATTCCATCCACATTAATTTCACTGTTACTATGATTTTCACTGCTTATAGTGCTAAAGACTTCTGATGCCAGTAGGACCGCTAAGTTGTAAAGAAATTGCTGTGCAATTCAGTGCTCCACAGTAAGAAGAGCATTTGTGTACTATTCAGAAAGCAAAGGGAGGATTTTCAGAGAAAGGCACATTATAAACTATTGAGGTTCTAAAGAAGATATTCTTTTTTTTTTTTTAAATGACTTCATTAGAAGAAGTGAATGACAGACCTCATCAGCTCAACTGCAAAATATCAGAACATGCATTTCAAATTAGGAGGCATTAATGGTTTGAGAGACTGTGATTTATAATATTTGGTGATTATCATAATTTTTCTGATAATATTTAGTTCCATTTAAGCCAATATCCAAAAAAAAAAAAGAAATACTTTCTTTGAAATTTGAAACTGGAATCAGAAAGGAAAAATTTGATTCTCAAACCTTATGAAATTTTGGTTTAATTTTAGCATCTTCATTCTATAAATGTAGTTTATAAGAAATATTTTTTCATTTTATATAAACTTATGCAATGAGGTAGCCTTGAGTTCAAGTTCTATCGTTATTAGTTGCCATTGAGTCAGCTCCAATTCGTAGTCACCTTACGTGTAGCAGAACAAAACATTGTCCAGTTCTGCACCATCCTCACAATTGTTGGTATGTTTGAACGCATTGTTGCAGTCACTGTATCAATCTATCTCTTAGAGGGTTTCCCTCATTTTTGCTGACCCTCTACTTTACCAAACATGATGCTGTTTTCTAGCAATTAGTCTTTCCTGATGAAGTGTCCAAAGTAACCAAAATGAAGTCTCACCATCCTCACTTCGAAGGAGCATTCTGGCTGTACATCCTCAAAAATGGATTTGTTCATTCCTCTGGCAGTCCATGGTGGTTTAATATTCTTCACCAGCACCACCATGTGTCAATCCTCCTTCAATCTTCTTTTTTCATTGTCAGCTTTCACATGCATATGAGGCAGTTGAAGTAACCGTGACACATCAAAGTAACATTTTTGTTTTTTTAACACTTTAAAGAGGTCTCTTGCAGATTTGTCCAACGCAGTAAGTCATTTGATTTCTTGACTGATGCTTCCATGGGCGTTAATTATTGATCCAAGTAGAATGAAATCCTTGACAATGTCAATTCCTTCACCATTTATCATGATGTTGTTTGTTGGTATAGGTGTGAGGATTCTCGTTTTCTTTATGTTCAACTGTAATCCATATCAAAGGCTGTAGTCTTTGACCTTCATCAGTAAGTGCTTCAAGTTCTAGTTCTATTAGCAAGCTAATAAACTGACAGTCAAGAAAGTCATTCCCAAGCCTGAACACATATCAGAATCACCTTTATAACCTTTGAAAATTACAGCTTCTTGGGTCTCACCTCAGACTTACTGAATAAAAATAACCTACATTGAAGAGTCTATAATCAGTACTTTTCAAAACTTTCTTAGTAATTCTAATGCAGTTATCCCTGGTCTGCAGATTTGTGTTTGAGACCCAATGTTTAAGCCATACTTACAAGGAAAGAAGAAAACTATTACTTACTGACATCTACTATAGCCAAGCACTGGCTTCCAAATGCTATCACAATGAATCTTCTTAAAATGGGGACAATGCAGTGGATTGAATAGATTCCCTCAAAAACTCATTTCTACCTGGAACCTCAGAAAGTGATCTTACTTGGAAAAAGGGTCTTTGTGGCTATAAATAAGTTAGTTAACAAGAGGCCATACTAGATTAGGGGGTGCCCAAATCAATAACTGGTATCCTTGTAAAAAGAGGGGAGGACACACAGAGAAACTGAGAGGATAAGGCCACATGAAGATGGAGGCAGAGATTGGAGTAATGCAGCTGTAAACCAAAGAATGCTAAAGATTACTGGGAGCCATCAGAAGCGAGGAAGAGGCAAAGAAGGATTCTTCCCCAGAGCCTTCAGAGAGAACGTGGTCCTGCAAATACCTTGATTTCAAGCCTCTGGCATCCAGAATTGTGAGGTAATAAATTCTGCTTGTTGTAATCCACCCAGTTTATGGTAATATGTTATGGCAGCCCTAGGAAACTGGTTCAGACATTGAAGCTTAAAAAGGTTCAGCATTCTGCCTGACCCATTGTATAGAAATTGATGAAGCAGTTTTTCAAACTGTGGTCCTTTTGAGTCCAAAGCACACGGACTTTTGAGACAGCACAGGCAGCGATTTCCATGGATAAGACTGAAGCGGCATTTGGTCAAAGTGGGGTTCCAGATTACCTAAATTAAAATTACCTGGGTTCTTGTTTAAAATGGAGATTCCTTGATTCCATCTCAAACTACTGAATCAAAAAATCTTTGAAGGTAGTGCCTAAGAACATGATTTTAACAAGAATCTCAGTTGCCATTCACCTTAAAGTTTGACACTACTATGTTAGAGATCTTTACCTTGACATCTATTTGCTTTTTTGTTTGAAGATGTCCTGAATGCATAAAATGAATAAATCAAGTGACTGTGATATCATTATAGAAATTAACTTCATGAAGTCAACATGTACTTTACTTCAAACATTTTTTAACATAAAGCTGGGAGACTAAGGATGATGCACGTACCTAACATTTGTACTATTCTCCTGCAAGAAGCACTTTCACATTGATTACATCATTTGATTCTTACCTAAACCTTGAGGATTCCAACTCATAGTGACGCTATAGGACAGAGTAGAACTGCCCCACAGGATCTCCAAGCAGCAGCTGGTGAATTCGAACTACCAAGCTTTGGGTTAGCAGCCATAGCTCTTAACCACTGCCCTACCAGGGCTCCTTGAAGAAGTATAAGCAAATGTTATTATCTTCTCTACTTTATTGGGGAGAAAACTGAGACTAGAGACTAAGAGTAATTCACAAATTGGTCTTCGAACTTCTTTGTGGAGATGGCTAGAACGTGACTTTTTTTTTCTTTCTGTATTGACACTTTTTTTCCTGCCCTAATATCATCCAAAAATAGTGGCAAATTAATATGAAAAGAACATGGGTGGGAGAAGTGTTATCTCATTCGGTTTTACAGGAAGAGAGAGGGCTCTAACATTAATAATGACAACACAAAATGATATATTATTCAACAAAGCCATGGAAAGGGCAGTAGAAAACAAGTGTGTGAGAAGCCAGAGTGAAGAGTTCTTTGTTGAAGAGAATCTCAGTAAGCCCGGTATAGCATAGAAACTCAAATATGAAAATTTTTCATCAGGGCATATTCAGGGTCACACCACTAATTTGTAAACCTTTATATATTCTGGACCTTGATTATCTTGGAGATTCCAAATCCCTATAAACACCATTAACTGGACTGAGATGGATAATTGAATTGGAGACTCATATTCCCCATCTAGACAACGGAAAAGAAAAGCAGCTCTTTGTCTCAGAAGTAACTGCCAGTACTTGAAACTTCTTTCTCTTACAAAAATACCACTTCCATTTATTGACTTTCCAGATGCAATTCAAAATATTTTCATTTGGGTCAAAATTCTTCTCTAGTGGCATTTTTCTTTTTATTTTTTGGTGACTTGTCTTTTCTTTTTCAATGCATCTTAGCTTATTAAAAGTTGTGAAGCACAAATTGCTTGGCAAGGATCTATTTTAATGTAGATTGAAAATATATTGGTGTATTTATTCTGCATGATCCAATGACAACAGATTTTAAATCAAAGACAAATTAGGGATGGGGAATGATAAATATGAGATTTTTCTAACATAAAATGAATGACAAAGATTTATCTGAAAATTTGGTGATTTACAAAGTATTTAGGAATAAATATTGAAGGCAAATTAAGATCCAAAACAATTACTTATTAAAGAATTCAATGTACTTGTTGATATACTTCATTCAAAATTAAGGCACAAAGCCAGGAGGAGCTCTGGTCTTAACATATATCTGATTCCATAGTTATTTCTTGTCCTCATAGTATATGAACTGTAAGCAGCATTTGACCAGGTTAGGCACTCAACTGGGCTTCTGGATACCTCATAAAAACTGGCCTTCATTCTCCCACATAGGCTTTACTTTATTATTCTCTTTTAGTGGCTCTTCCTCTTGAATCATTATAAAATACTGGAGTGGTCCAGAAATTGTTCCCAGACTTTTTTTTCTTCTTCTTCTCTGTCTACACACTTTCCCCTGGGGAATCCTGTTTCTATTATTTCCAGTACCGTCAATACCCTCATACATCTGAAATTTATGTCTTCAATCCGGATGCCTCCACTGAGCTCTAAACTGGCATATACAGCTGCCAATACGACATTTCTACTTGACTATATACTATATGTATATATGTATATAGATACACTATATATATATAAATGCCCTGGTGGCACAGTGGTTAAGAGCTCGGCTGCTAACCAAAAGGTCAGCAGTTTGAATCTGACAGCTGCTCCTTGGAACTCCTACTGGGCAGTTCTACTCTGTCCTATAGGGTTGCTATAAGTCAGAATCAACTCGATGGCAATGGGTTTTGTTTTTTATATACTAAGCACCTTGAATGTAACATGGCAAAAATACCATTCTGTATTTCCTCCTCTAAATTCACTGTGCCCAAGACTTCACCAGGAAATAGCACCACCATTTTTCAACTAGGCAGACCATAAGCGTGGCAGACATTCTTGATTCTTCCCCTTTGATTGCATCTCAAAATCTTTCCATTTGTAAGGCTGCCAGTTTCCTCCAAAATATAGCCCTAATCCCATCACTGCTAAAACCCTCAATATCTCTTCCTTTCCCTTGATATACTTCAGTCAACTTGTAACTAGTTTAAGAGTCTTCATTATTACCATCCACCACTTTCCAAATTCCATCCCTCACACAGAAGTCGGAGTGAACCAATCACATTAAACCAAGCAAACCTGTTACCCACTGCCATCAAGTCGACTGCAACTCCTAACAACCCTGTAGGACAGAGTAGAACTGTTCCATATGGTTTCCAAGGCTGTAATCTTTATAGAAATCGACTGCATCATCTTTCTCCTTCAGAGTGGCTGGTGGGTTTGAACCACCCACCTTTCAGTTAGCAGCCAAGCAAAAAGTTTATATATGTATATATAAACACACATTAAAAAATTAAAAGCAAAAAAAATTTTTTCCTTGGTTTGCAAGGTCTTAATAATTTGTCTCCTGGCTACATGTCTAACATCATCTATATCTCTCTCCCCTGTTCACTCCGTTCTGTTCATATTTAAAATTTTTTGGTTCCTTTAACACTTCAAGATTATTTCTGTTCCCTGGTGTTCGCATTTCTTCTTCCTTTTTCTTAGAATACCCCTACCTCTCTTCTCAGAATTTCTTCCTTCTTTTTATCATTTGTATCTCAACTCAAATACCACTTCCCTAGAAAAATGTTTGCCAATCACCCTAGATAAATTAGTCCCTTTTAATTACGGTCTTCCACATTAGAATATTTTATCTTCTACAAGGTAGTTGTCAATATCTAATATTACTTGATTTATTTGTTTACCTGCTAGCTTTTTTTGTCTTCCTCTGCTAAACATAAATCCCTTGAGAATATGGACCCTGCCTTGTTCATAGTTACTTCCTAGTGCCTTGTACAGGGTTTGGCACATGATAAGTTCTTGATAAATATCTGTTGACAGACTGATTGCCGAACAAATTCACAGTACTTACACACTGTGCAGCTAACACAGGTATAGAAACATAAGTACTATTTATTTTTTTTATTGAAATTGCATTAAATGTATAAATTTGCTTATGAAGGAAAATGCCATTTCTAGTATCTACTTCTATTCATCCTATCCAACAGCTAGAATTGTTCCCACATTTATTCACATGTCCTTCATTTTTTCAATCTTTATTGGGATTCTTTGTGTGGAAGTCTGTTACATTCTACTCTGTCTGGTGATTTTACTGTGTTGTAAATGGAGCTTTGTTTTTACTGAAATTTTTACCTATTATTATCTAATAGGAATATTATTGTTTCTCTAGCAAGTGCATTAGATAATACTATTTCTCACAAAGGAAAAAAATAGTTGAGCTTATCTTACACGACAATATCGATTTGTTCTTTTGTTTTTGTTTGTTTATTTTTGAGACTCAAATGAGATGATATAGTTAAAGGTGTTTTATAAACTGCAAAGTGTTATTCAAATGATAGCTTTTTTAATTATGTTTGTGATATCTGCAAGTTGTGCTATGTTTGCCTCTTCTTTTAAAAATGTGTTCCTTTTTATACCTTGATTTGACAGTATACATTTCCAATATTATATTAACTAATAATAGAGGTAGAAGAGAAAAAGAATTTCCCAACTCTATATCTGTATTCATTTAAGTCTAGGAACCTAGGAACCTAGGAACACTTTGCCTTCTCTTCTATACTATCAAAGCTCCTCAAATAGCAACTCCTCTGAGGAGCCTTCATCAACTCCATCTACCATTCCATTGGGCATACCACTCTTTAAGTTTCTTCAACTACATTTTGCTATGTAAGAGATATTATTTGCTTCTGCATCAACCAATAATAATACAGCTGACATTTATACGGTTCCAATCTATACTATGCATTTACCTAAGTATTTTACATATTTTTAATCAATTCTTTTAATGCTCACAAAAACCCTATGATGTAGGTACTGTTTATTTGCCATTTTACAAATGAAGAGACTGAGGCACACTGAATGATTACTGGCCCATCTAGTTAAGTGGCAGAGGTAGGATGTGAGTTTGTTTTTTTTTCCCTACCCAACTTCTTGATATAACTCAATAGAGTAATGAAAGTTAATAAAATACAAATATTAAGCCACATGAAACCCATTGCAGTTGAATTGGTGCCAACTCACAGCAATCCTCAGCAGGTTCACCCATGGTGGACAAGTTTCAGCAGAGCATCCAGACTAAGGCAGACTAGGAAAAAAGGCCTAGCGATCTACTTCCAAAAATTAGCCAGTGAAAACTCTATGGATCACAGGATATTGTCCGAAACTTTGACTCGCTTATTTTGGATGCATTATCAGGAGAGACCTAATGCTGAAGAAAGACGTCATGTTTGGTAAAGTAGTGGGGCAGGGAAGGTGAGAGAAACCCTCAGTGAGATGTACTGATGCAATAGCCATAACAATGGGCTCAAATATATCCATGATCATGAAGATGGTGCATGATTGGGCAACATTTTGTTCTGTTATACATAAAGTCACCACGAGACAAAGCCAAGATGATGATAACTAACAACTCTAATACCCAGAATGGTGACAGTGATGATAGACTTAATCTGATTAGTGCAGGTCATTTATTCTTTAATTCTTTCAAGGAATGTTTAGAAGAACACTCCAAGTGCTAGGCATTGTGCTTGGTACCTATAATTCAAAGATGAGTAAGAATAAATCGTCAACTTAGCTAATTCAATTAGTCTTGAGAAAAGGGGATGACGAGAGATGCTTGGGGTGAAGAAGAATCAGAGCACATCTAACATATTGTGGGATTTTATATATATTTGAGGACTATAATTTTTTTTTTTTAATTGACACACTGGCACATAACAAATGGAAAACCTCCACAACAGTAAGACAGTTTACAGCCAACGCACAGAAGAAATGATTGAAATATCAGGGGCTGCTAAACCTGGAGAAGAAAGAGGGCTAAAATGTTCCCATGTGGAAAGTGATCAAAAATATTTGACTAGCTTTGGAAGAAAAAACTTGATCCACTGGGGAAAAGGAATAGGACAAAAGAATTATGCCCAGCACAAAGAATAATTTTTTAATAGAGCTATTCTAAATTGCAATAAGCTACTTCACGTGTATAAAATTCTCTGTCGCTGGAAAGGTTAAACCTGAAAATGAGCAACTTACTACCCGGAGAAGTTGCAGAAAGTCTTCCTGAATTAGATTAGAAAGCTCAGCTCCACTAGATGACTTCTTAGATCCATTCCGAACCAAAATCTTTTCTGCTATAAGGAATAACAGGATATACTATTGGAAACCGTGTAGAGTCTTGGATTTACTGTTTCATGGGCACTGGCAGAAAAAAAAAAGATATTCCTGGATCAGAGACAAAGATTTTATTACTCACGGCAAAAGCAGTAGCCAGAGCAGCGTCTTTGCTTGTATGAATTTCCCCTGTCCCCTGATCCCACCAGGCCAACTCCAAGGGCCCATGATGGGTGCTTACATTACAGAAGAGACACTCAGCTTGAGGAAATCACCATTTTTAATGTAAGTGAAAGCAAGTCTGCTCTTTTTTCCAGGGGGAGCCATTACTTTATCCTTCTGGGTCATTCCCTACAAACACAACCCAGAGATAGCCTGGATAGCCAAGGCCATGCATTCTTGGCACACCCAGCAGGAATGTACAGAGACATGTGGGACTCACGTAGATTGCCTCTCTCAACACAGACAGGCAAAGCCATTGAAAATGTGGATTCCTTGCTCATACCAGTGCCTAAGAAAGCAGATAACACAGAGAAAAGATATTTCAATGACATAGTTCCTATTAAACAATTCCTGAGTAGTGAGAGATAGATAAGGTAAAAACAGTTTGCTTCTAAACCTATTGAATCCAGATGGAAGTTACATATGTCATCAGCCTTCTTGTTTGTATGCCAAAAGAACTAACCTATTTGGTAGAGGCTTATTTATAAGGTTTCTAATGGCAAGAAGCAACCATTTTTCAAGTTCAGAATTGCCCAAATCAGCTCTTTTCTATGCAGGAATTTTCACTGGGCTAAAAAAAAAAAAAAAAAGGAAAAAACGCACAAACATACTCTTACTGCTTTCAAGAAGATGAACATTTGTACTTCCAAACAAGTAACAAATGAGTCTATGAATCAACAGTGCCACCTAGTGGAAGCATTTGTTTATCCAAGCACATGCAATTCTATGCTCTACAGCTCTATCCACTTTTCCCTTGGTGGTTTTGCCAGGAAACATTAGTTCTTTAAAAAGGTGGTTTGTCAATCTATTCTAAAGAGTTAAATGAACCTCTTTTTCCTTAGAAATTTACTCATGTATACATTGTGGGTATTGTACAATAAGAAAAATTTCTAAAATGGACAAATTTTAAACAATGCTTGTACGTATAAAACCAAGAAGCTCACAGTTTCTGGAAAATTTTCTGAAGGAGACAAAAGTTAGTGAGAGCAGGAGCTAAAATAAACTTTCTTTAGGTAATTAAAAAAAAATCTAGATCACCCTGAAACTGACAAGTCATATTGTCTCTGTAAATTACCACAGTCATGAGTCGAAAACAGATTTTCAGGGTCTTTCTGACGTTTTAAAGTTGTCCAAATTTAAGTGCTTAAGGACAGAGCTGGAAATACGGAAATTAATCAGAAAACTAACACTTCTACAACCTTTTGCAAGCAAAGAATTGCATATAATTTCAGCTTTTTTTCATAAAAAAATATATGGGAAATATGTTACATTCAAGTCAGTAGGCATCTTATGGAAAACAACTATAGAAACTTTAGATATAAATATCACTTTTAAAATGAGATTTTCTCATCTTTTCCATTATCTTGTTGACATTGGGTCAAATGGTTCAGGAGAAATTGGAAGAGAGGAAAATGGAAGTATCAGAAAAATTAAAATGAATCTGAGTTTCTTCCCAGTAATTCTGAAAGCTTGTTCTTTTTTCCTTTGAGTGAGGTAGTACAACATGGCAATTGAGATCATGAACTTTGTGGTCATATTTGTAAAGTTGAATCATATGAAATTGCATTTTTTATCCTTCAATCAAAAGAGGTCAAATATCAGCAGTTGAATATGGCTAAACCTATACATTAAGATCCTAACTCCACGTGGAATGATATAACTTTCAACTATACAGGCAGGTTGCTTTATCTCAATACGTCTCAGTCTCCCCATCTGTCAGATGGGGATAATGATACATATCCCAAGGGGTGGTTATGAAAAATCAGTAAAGGAAATATCAGATAGTGCTTAAAAACTACCCAACTTATAGTGAGCACACAGTAACTAATGGCTGCTTTTCAAAATATAGTTTGGCTATATGGAAGGGGAACTTATTAGTTAACTGTCACCTATTAAAATATCTGAATAGTAAATTCAAAAACCGTTCTCTTGGATTGCCTCATTATCAGCCTTTTCCATCTCTTAGAATTTCTGCCTAACCTTTCTTCACACACACACTGTCATTATGTAAACAACTTCTTATTTTAAATTCATTTTTCCAGCTAATTTGATGAGATACAATCAACTTCTTTTTTAACTAGAGCCCCAGCTGAGTGAGCTGCCATTTGGTAGTTGCTTCTGTTGATCTAGTCTTCTTAGACTTGGACCTGGACAAGATAATGGATTGTGTTAAGACTCAGCTCCCCCTTTGCCGCTCCCCCACCACCATGTGCGGTTTCCCATTCTATTATCTCCAGATCTGTTCTGTGTTTGTGAGCCCCTGATAATGTAATGGGATATAATAGCTATTGAGTCATAGTGTGCTTACATACCTCCCTCTGATATAACTCATAATTTTAACAGAATCTTTCTAAAGACAGTTTATTTTTTCCACAAAGGAAATGTTACAATGCAGTAATCAAGGGTGCAGGCCTAGGCCAGATGGCCTAGTATAAAAACTCAGCTTGAACAAGTCTTAGCTCTGTGATGAAAGGCAAGTTGCTTACCACCTCTAATTTCCTTACTTTTGAATTGGGAATAACGATAGCATTTGCCTGACTGGCTTGTGGTCAGGAACAAGCGAACAAGAGTGAGTATTCAGGAAATGCTAGCTATTATCCATGAAGAAGGGCTGTTCTGAGTTTCAGGCACTGAGAAGTTCCATGAGAAAGCAATTCAAGATATTCATTCATTCCTAAAATAATGACTTAGCTCTACTATGTACTAAGCTCTGGTGTCATAAAAGGGTGAACTTAGATAATGGTCTCTCTCATAGTGGAATTCACAGTTAGGTGGCAACTTGTCAGCAGAGCTGACAATTAAGGCCATCTCTGACACTGTTTTACGTAACTCCAGGAAGAAATGGATACAAGAGGACAGCAAAAGAAAAAGAAAAGGCATCAGTGTAGAAATGTCCCCACAAACATTATCACGATGAAGTACTGAGGTTCTCTGGGGAAGCCTCCCAGCCTGTTTGATGCCATGGACAAAAGAGCTCTCCCAGGAAGCACTATCCCAGGAACAGCAGCTATGGTACTTCACATGTTTACTATGTGTGGGTTATTGATGTTAAATTTCAAATTTTGATAATAATCCTCAAGGTCTACCTTTACTTCCCTGTTTTAGAGGTAAGAAGATGAAAGTTCAGGAAGACTGAATGATGTGATCAAGACCACACTACTAGTAAGTTTTAGGCTTAAGATTTGAACTTAGCTGTGCCTGGCTCCTAAGCATATGTGCCTAACTGTTGGTTTATTTGTTTCTTTGCTTGTTTAGCCTGGGGTTAACTATAAATGAATCTTGTAGATGCTAGAGCAAAAGGCCACTGGACTAGAGAGTTGAAGTGTTCCCACAGTAAAAGTGGGAGGAAAGAAAAAGTCTGTGGAATTGCTAACTATAGGATGAGTTCCCTGGAAAACTAATAGGTCTGCATGAAGCTCAAAGGACCTGAGTTCAAGGAATGCAGGTCAAGACTGTTCTTCGGTTCCCATGTCCTGCCAGCCCTTTGCCAGGCTTTGTTTTTTGTGCCTCTATGCCTTTCATGATGTCACTTTAAGGACTTAGGTGCACCTGACCCAAGCCATGGTGTTTTCAGTCGCTTCATATGCATGTGAAACCTGGACAATGAATAAAGAAGACCAAAGAAGCATTAACACCTTTGAATTACAGTGTTGGTGAAGAATACCAAATATACCATAGACTGCCAGAAGAATGAATAAATCTTCTTGGAAGAAGTATAGCCAGAATGCTTCTTAGAAGAAAGGATGGCAATATTTTGTCTCACATGCTTTGAACATGTTATCAGACAGGACTAGTCCCTGGAGAAGGACATCATGCTTGGTAAGGTAGAGGGTCAGCAAAAAAGAAGAAAACCCTCAATAAGATGAACTGACACAGTGATGTCAATGATGGGCTCAAGCATGACAACGATTGTGAGGATGGCACAGGGAACTGTGTTTCATAGTGTTGCTATGAGTTGGAACTGACTCAACAGCACCTAACAACCACAGTAACAACAAGCCTTTCACCTTGCCTAAATGTTCTCCCTAGTCTCCTGCTTAAGATTCAGGCAGACAGTGCTGAAACACAGTCTCCTAGAAGGTTTGAAGGGGACGTAGTTGGATCAACTTTCTCAGAGCAGAAACTTTGCAGTCAGACACGCCAGCTCTGGATCTCAGTTTCGTCAGCGGATATCCTCAGGTTGTATCTCAGCTTACTCATTTCTAAAAAGATGTGATAATACCTACCTAACCGAGTCCTGGAAAATCCAGTGAGGTAGCATGTATGAGATGCCTAGCCAAAAGGCTGATATGTAACAGATATTTGACACATGTTAATTCAGTGTATTTTAGACTTGTTGCTATCATTAGGTGCCATTGAGTGGCCTCCAACTCTTAGCAACCCCATGTGCAACAGAATGGAACAGACCATCAATTGCTCATATGCAAGTTTAAGTTAAAGGTGAAGAAAATTAAAATAAGTCCATGAGAGTCAAAGTGTGACCTTGAGTATATCTCACCTGAATTTAGAGACCATCTCAAGAATAAATTTGACACATTGAGCACTATGACTGAGGACCAGAAGAGTTGTGGGATGACATCTAGGACATCAAACATGAAGAAAGCAAGAGGACATTAAAAAGAAAGAAAAGACCAAAATGGATTGTCAGGAGAGGCTCTGAAACTTGTTCTTGAACATAGACTAGCTAAAGCAAATGGAAGAAATGATAAAAGTGCTGAACAGAAAATTCAAAAGAGGGCTCGAGAAAACAAAGTATTATAGTGTGCAAAGACCTGGAATATTTCAGACTGCAGATTGTGAAATCAATGAAATGGTTCACAACTAGGATTTTTTAATGGACTCATAGAAAAGAACAGAATAGAATATATCAGAGTATATCATATTTAACAAAGTTAAGTATGTTTTCATGAAATTTGTTTCAGATACATATATATGTATATGTATTCCTGGTTCACAATACAAAATTCATTTAATATCATGAATCACAACTTAAAAATTTGAAAGACATTGCATTAGCATCTTTCCCCTTAATTTATTTCCAACTTATATAACCCGTGCTAAGAGATTCACTAAGACTAAATTCATTCCATTCAGAACTTTACAGGATGGTTCTTATGTTTTCTTTTATTATTTCAGGGGTTAACTTCTTTTTCCCTAAAATTATTTGTATTTATTACATAACAACGATTGTGAGGATGGCACAGGAAACTGTGTTTCATAGTGTTGCTATGAGTTGGAACTGACTCAACGGCACCTAACAACCACAGTAACGACATGCCTTTCACCTTGCCTAAATGCTCTCCCTAGTCTCCTGCTTAAGATTCAGGCAGACAGTGCTGAAACACAGTCTCCTAGAAGGTTTGAAGGGGAAGTAGTTCCTTTACATGTCTGTCCTCCCTCTAACTTTTCAAGGGCAAGGGCAGCATTTTCCCCTTTTTCAAGATTAGCAATAAGTACAGAAGCTGTCATTTATCTAAGTTAGCTGTCAATTACATTGTCAGAATGAATTACTTAATGGATTTTACTAATGAATACCTTAAAGAGCGTGCAGTTTAGTAGTGACTTTGTTTTCTACTAAGGAAAACATATAAGACAAATTGAGGTCCACGTTTTAACTACTAAAATCTAAGAGGTTACTTTTTACTAACAATTAAATCATATATTTCCACTCTAAGAGTAATTAAATCAAATACTGTCTTCTCTGGTTACTTGCTCAAATCTGTTCTTGTACTCAGAAGAGCTGAGTGCATGCCTCTTTTCCTGTCTCTTTATAGAGACGTGGTTGTGCTTAAAAAATGGCTCCAACCTTCCATCTGAGAGTAGCAATGGAATGCCATAAGGTGGTTAAAAGAATTAGAGAAACGGGTCATGTATATGAAGTTACAACGGAAATAAATTCAAAACAATATTTTCAAAAGATAAAATCAATACACTGAAGAGTGAAATCTAAAATATATATGATTTTGTTTAACTATGTCTATGATGAGGAGAAAGATAGCAGCTGTTTCACTGTGGAGTTCTTTTGTCCCAGACAATAAAATCCAATTCAGTCTTATTTCAGGAAAAATAAATTCATGGAATGAGACAACTAACTCACAGCACAGAAGGGAAGAGAGAAAAGGAAGAAGGGAGGGGCCTGAAAGGAAGAGAAATTAGAGAATCAGGACTCAGAATAGTAGAATCCAATAGTTACTTCAGTATGTTTCCTTGTGAATGACTATGCTACGTTTAATTAGAGCAGAAAAGAAAAGATAATATGGAATATGGACAGGCTAATTATCCTATCCTCAAATGAAAGACATTGTGTAGATGAGGAAAGAGACTTACTCTGTATTAAGCTCAAAAGGAAGAAGAGAACTCAGGAGTAGAATGTTCATATAATGAAATTACTGACAGGTAAGTTTTGGGTGAGTAACAATTAGAACTACTTTTGCATGAGACCAAACCCCCCATCATAGATGGGTCCATATAGAAAATGGTTGACTACCATGTAGTCAAGCATATAAAAACATTAATTTCTATTTTGGTTGATGGTTGACCAGGTGACTTACAAGATCCTTTCCAACTTTAGATTCCGTGATTTTCTCTTGGTGGTAATATAATCTGTCTTTAAAATTATTTTGGCGAGGAAATATGTCCAAAACCCAAATGCAGCCTCTTCAAAAACTGCTATATAGGGAAGAAAATGCATATTTTCTAAGTTATTTCAAAAGATATTATGTTAACATTAAAAATTAGTAACTTTCAAAATGCCAAAATTTATCCAAAATTTTTCCATTTAAAACCCTTAGACAGGCAAATTCCATTAGCATATTTCTTCATCTAGCTCCTCTGCTTATCAGTGTTAATGTCCAACCATAGAGCATCTGGGTGCAGGGGCCTAAAACTATGGACTTTGATTATGTTAAACATACGATTAAATCATACAGCATCAAAAGAAATCTCTGATAATATGAATGTTTTCAAATTCAATGAGTTTTTCATATAACTAAATAGATTATCAAATACAGTTTTAATGCAGGTCAACATTCTCTATGAAAAAAAAAATTATCTCACTGTTTAGAGAATCTTCATCAGTACCAGTTGCTATAGGTGGACAAAGATTATGCCTTTCAAAAATACTTCACAAGTATATTGATATGCACCCTTGTAAGAAAATACAGTTCCATTAAAAAGCATCTTAAGTATTTGTCATTTGCAGCTCATTAGCTTACATAATTTACAAACAGAAAAGCTCGACTGTGCATTAAACAAGCAAAAAGTGTGCACACACACACACATACAGAGTAGTATATTGGGTGATTAAATGTAAAAGTTTTATAAATATCCAATAAAAGTAAAGAACTAAATCATAGCAAACAGTTAATGAACATCAACTCCAGAAGCTCAAAGTTTCTAGAGAACTGGTAGAAAGAAAACAAACAAGTTAGTTGTAAGAATAAAAGGCAATATTGACCATGTCCTTATTTTAAAAAAAAAATGTGGCCAGATTGGTAAAAATAATAAAAGGAGGAAAGGGTGTAAAATTCATTAGAAATTTTCTCAAAGGAGGTGGCATAATTTCTTTGAAAAATTAAACTTCTAACACAGTATAGGATATTTTCTTTATTTTTAGTTCAAAATCTGTTATGAAGGAAGAGTTCCAGGGAGAAGAAATATAAACGGCAGCACCAGACCTCCAAAACACCGCAGACTTCTAACACCTCCAGGAAATGCAGTTGTTTCCTCCGCCTACAGATTTCAATCATCCCAGCAGCCCCAGTTTTCAACCATCTGAGGACAACCCATCAATATAAAGAAACCAATCTGTGTACTGGAAGTGAAAGTTAATAGTGAACATATTCAAAATACCATTCATCCTAGAAGACACACTGACATCCTGGAGTTAAGAAATATGGTTATTTCACACATTACATCTATTGTGAATAATTGTTGACTACTTTGGAGTTTAGCTCTTTGATTGCAATTTGAATGATGAATTAGCAGAAACTATGGAAAAGAGTCTAGAGGTTGTGCAGGCAAATAAAACACTGATAAAGTGTTACTCGAATCAGTCCACCGTGTTATAAAGCAAACCCTTTATCCTTGTATGTTCTTCTTCTCTGTCTCTTCTCTGAATATTTATATGAAAATATACACATAATATCAATCAAACTGAATATTAGTGTTATATTGATGCCTTATTCTGATATTATTTCATAGCTATGAGAAACTAAAATTGAAATAGAATATGTTGTTGTTATGTACCATCAAGTCGGTTCTGACTTACAGCGACCCTATAGGACAAAGTAGAATTGCCCCATAAGGTTTCCAAGGAGTGGCTTGTGGATTTGAATTGCTGACCTTTTGGTTAGCAGCCAAGCTCTTAACTACTTCTCTAAAAAGGATCCCGAAACAGAATATAGAAAAGTTATTTTGGAAAGGAGACAAAATGATCCTCTGTCATTTATATTAAAAATCACTACTGCACTTTCGAAAACATTGATGGGTTAGGAACAAATAAAAATATGATATTTATTTTGTGCTGTTAATGTTATAACAAATCCGCTAGCCGTTGAGTCAATTCTGACTCATAGCAAGGCTGTCAGCCCAGCATGAAGGGATCACTGTGCTGTAAATTGTGTTATTTTAACACCCTACTTCATTTTACAGCTAATTTCTCTATGTTCCAGAAATAAAGTTTTTATAAGTTTCATAGATTACAAGTAAGTCTCTTTGATTTACACCTGATTCTGTATTGTTTTCCTGAAAGAGTAATTTTTAATGTGTCTGTGGCTATCCTCCCCGCCCCACCCCCACCCCGTGTTTGTCAGTTTGTTGTACTATGGGGGCTTGCGTGTTGCTGGGATGCTGGAAGCTATGCCGCAGGTATTCAGATACCAGCAGGGTCACCCATGGCGGACAGGTTTCAGCTGAGCTTCCAAACTAAGACAGACTAGGAAAAAAAGCCCTGCAGTCTACTTCTGAAAAGAATTCCAGTGCAAATCTTACTAATAGCAGCAGAATATTGTCTGATATAGTGTTAGAAGATGAGCCCCCCATGTTGGAAGGCACTCAAAAGACAACTGGGGAAGAGCTGCCTCCTCAAAGTAGAGTCAACCGTAAAGATGTAGATGGAGTCAAGCTTTCAGGACCTTCGTTTGCTGATGTGGCATGATTCAAAATGAGAAGAAACAGCTGCAAACATCCATCAATAATCGGAACATGGAATGTACAAAGTATGAAACTAGGAAAATTGGAAATCATCAAAAATGAAATGCATAAACATTGATATCCTAGGCATTAGTGAGCTGAAATGGACTGGTATTGGCCATTTTGAATCGGACGATCATATGGTCTACTATGCCAGGAATGATAGCTTGAAGAGGAATGGCGTTGCATTCATAGTCAAAAAGAATATTTCAAGATATAACCTGAAGTACGATGCTGTCAGTGATAGGATAATATCCATACGCCTACAAGGAAGACCAATTAATACAACTATTATTCAAATTTACGCACCAACCACTAAGGCCAAAGAAATTGAAGATTTTTACTACTTCTTCAGTATGAAACTGATCTAACATGCAATCAGGATGCATTGATAATTACTGGTGATGGAATGCAAAAGTTGGAAACGAAGAAGGATTCGTAGTTGGAAAATGTAGCCTTGGTGATAGAAATGATACCAGAGATCACATGATAGAATTTCGCAAGACCAATGACTTCTTCATTGCAAATGCCTTTTTTCAACAATATAAACAGCGACTATACACATGGACTTCATCAGATGGAATACATGGGAATCAAATTTACTACATCTGTGGAAAGAGACCATGGAAAAGCTCAATATCATCAGTCAGAACAAGGCCAGGCGCTGACTGCAGAACAGACCATCAATTGTTCATATGCAAGTTCAAGTTGAAACTGAAGAAAATTAGAACAAGTCTACGAGAGCCAAAGTACAACCTTGAGTATATCCCACCTGAACTTAGAGACTATCTCAACAATAGATTTGACCATTGAACACTAATGACCGAAGACCAGACAAGTTGTGCAATGACATCAAGGACATCATACATGAAGAAAGCGAGAGGTCATTAAAAAGACAAGAAAGTAAAAGCAAAAGGAAGAAACGATAAAATAAAAGAACTGAACAGATTTCAGAAGGTGGCTCAAAAAGACAAAGTAACATATTATAATTACATGGGCAAAGAGCTGGAGATAGAAAACCAAAAAGGAAGAACATGCTTGGCATTCCTCAAGCTGGAAGAACTGAAGAAAAAATTCAAGCCTTGAGCTGCAATACTGAAGGATTCTATGGGGAAAATACTAAACGATTAAGGAAGCTTCAAAAGAAGATGGAAGAAATACACAGTCACTATACCAAAAAGAATTGGTAGAAGTTCAACCATTTCAAGAGGTAGCATATGATCAGGAACCGACAGTACTGAAGGAAGAAGTCCAAGCTGCACTGAAGGCACTGGTGAAAAACAAGGCTCCAGGAATTGATGGAATATCCACTGAGATGTTTCAACAAACGGACGCAGGGCTGGAACTGCTCACTTGTCTATGCCAAGAAATTTGGAAGAGAACTACCTAGCCAACCGACTGGAAAAGATCCATATTTATGCCTATTCCCAAAAAAGGTGATCCAACTGAATGTGGAAATTATCGAATAATTTCATTAACATCACACAAAAGTAAAATTTTGCTGAAGATCATTCAAAAGCGGCTGCAGCAGTATGTCAACAGGGAACTGCCAGAAACTCAGGCCGGATTCGGAAGAGGACATGGAACCAGGTATATCATTGCTGATGTCAGATTGTCTTAGTCGTCTAGTGCTGCTCTAATAGAAATACCACTAGTGGATGGCTTTAACAAAGAGAAATTTATTCTCTCACAGTCCAGTAGGCTACAAGTCCAAATTCAGGACATCAGTTCCAGGAGAAGTCTTTCCTCTCTGGCAGCTCTGGAGGAAGGTCCTTCTGATGCATCAGTCTTTTCTTGGTCTGGGAGCTTCTCTGCACAAGAACCTCAGGTCCAAAGGACGCACTCTGCTCCCGGCACTGTTTTCTTGGTGGTATGAGGGTCCCATGTGTCTCTACTCGCTTCTCTCTTTTATATCTCAAAAGAGATTGGCTTCGGACACTTTCCAATCTTGTATACTTCATCAGTATAACTGTCGCTAATCTATCTTACTAAATCATAGTGACTGAATTTACAACACATAAGGAAATCACATAAGATTACAAAATGGTACACAATTATACAATACTGGGAATCATGACCCAGCCAAGTTGACAGATATTTTGGGGGGACACAATTCAATCCATGACACAGATGGATCCTGGCTGAAAGCAGAGAATACCAGAAAGATGTTTACCTGTGTTTTATTGACTATACAAAGACATTAGATTGTGTGGATCATAACAAATTATGGATAACATTATGAAGAATGGGAATTCCAGAATACTTAATTGTTCTGGAACCTGCACATAGATCAAAAGGCAGTTGTTCAGACAGAACAAGGGGATACTGTGTGGTTTAAAGTCAGGAAAGGTGTGCATCAAGGTTGCATCCTTTCACCATACCTATTCAATCTGTATGCTGAGCAAATAATCTGAGAAGCTGGACTATATGAAGAAGAAAGG
>NW_004444195.1:1760253-1761383 GCF_000243295.1 Trichechus manatus latirostris
AATCCTCCTTTCTAAGGAGCATTCTAGCTGTGCTTCTTCCAAGACAGATTTGTTCATTCTTCTGGCAAAACCAGAACCAAACTTGTTGTCAAGTTGATTCCAACTCATAGCGACCCTACAGGACAGCGTAGAACTGCCCCGTAGAGTTTCCAAACAGCAGCTGGTGGATTCAAACTGTTGACCTTTTGGCTAGCAGCCTAGCTCTTAACCATTGTGCCACCAATATTCAATATTCTTTGCCGACATCATAATTCAAAGGTATCGATTCTTCTTTGGTCTTCCTTATTCATTGTCCAGTTTTCCCATGCATATGAGGTAATTGAAAATACCATAGCTTTGCTCAGGCACATCTTAGTCCTCAAGGTGACATCTTTGCTTTTTAACACTTTAAAGAGGTCTTTTGCAGCAGATTTAATCAATGCAATATATCATTTGATTCTTGTCTGCTGCTTCCATGGGCATTGATTGTAGATCCAAGTAAAATGAAATCCTTGACAACGTCAAGATTTTCTCTGTTTAACATGATGTTGCCTATTGGTCCAGCTATGAACATTTTCATTTTCTTTATGTTGAGGTGTAATCCATACTGAAGGCTGTAGTCTTTGATCTTCATCAGTAAGTGCTTCAAATCCTCTTCACTTCTGGCAAGCAAAGTTGTGTCATCTGCATATTGTAGGTTGTTAATGATCCGTTCTCCAATCCTGATGCCTCATTCTTCTTCATATAGCCCAGTTTCTTGAATTATTTGCTTAGCATACAAATTGAATAAGTATGGCAAAAAAATACAATTCTGATACACAAAATAGTGTACTCACCCATATTTAAAAACTTTCGTTTTCAGGATTAGATATGTGCTGTTGTAAGAGTGCTTTTCATACTCTCTCTCCTACCTTCAACCCTACATTTTTCACACTTATTTGGCTTTATATTCACATTTAACTTTCCGGCATTTACAAAAACATCTCTCCCACTGGCACTGAAAATGTAATATTTTAAATGTGCAGAGTTTGTCCACAGTTAGGCAGCTTATCATTTTTTGCTTATATGGTTTTCTTGTAGCTAATGATGCATTTCTTTTCTACTTACTATGGCAAAATAAAAGAAAAACCTATTCAGCACATCATTCAATG
>NW_004444195.1:1762263-1763414 GCF_000243295.1 Trichechus manatus latirostris
ATATAGTAAATGATCATCAATAATACAAAAGAGAGGAATACCCTCAATGAGATGGATTGACACAGTGGCTGCAATGATGAGCTCAAGCATAGCAATGATTGTAAGGATGGCTCAGGACTGGGCCTTGTTTTGTTCTGTTGTACATAGGGTCACTATGAGTCAGAACTGACTTGATGGCACCTAACAACAACTTCATTATATATTGAATTCTGCCTTTTATATAGCTTATTTTAAAACATTGAAATGAATGTGCATCCTCAGATAAGGAGGATGTCTTAGTTTGGGATTTTCCAGAAGCAAATTCTAAAACTAGAATTTTAGTGCAAATAGCTTATTTGGAAAGTGATCCCAGGAAGCACTAGTAAGCTGTGGAAAACGTAAACAAGGATGGGGAGGAAGTAAAAACAGACTGTGTTAATGAGCAGGTAACCTACATGGACAGATGGGGATTTATAAGTAACACTAAAATATTTCTCAGAGATGTACCACCCAAGGATGAGAGACAGTTGGGATATTTTTCCAATGATTCCCATTTGTCATTGCTCTGTGGGATCTTAACAGTACTTCCAGGCTGCCTTGCACAAGGGTCACACCTACTCTTATGACTTGAGAGAGTCCTAAGGCAGAGTGGTGCAGAAGTTTGCAGTAGGACATCAGAGATGTGCACAGGAACAATGGAGAGCCAAGAGGATACAAGTAGGTCCCTGATGGGTTTAATTACACATACACAACTTGTTGGGAATTCTGCTTCAGAAAGTATTTTTTCCATGAATATTTAATAAGTATTTACTCTTCTCAAATCATTGGACTAAGAAATTAAAAGAGGATTCGGGCACGGCTTTTTCAATGAACTAACAGCCTAGGTGAAGAGTTGTGTGGGTAGACAATGATGCCTTGATTCGGAGACTTCTTTCATTCTGTCTCCCTCTCCGTAAGTCCCTTTTTCCAAATAACAAAAAGTAATAAAAATTTAAAATTAACCTCAGTCTTAGAGAATAGAATGAAGTCTTATTCTTTCCTCCCCAAGTTGCTGGGGTTTATCAGAGAGACTGAATATTTTGGTATGCATTTGAGTATAGAAATGCAGCCTTGGGCTCATTACTTAACTTTATCAAGCCTTAATTTTTCCTTATCTGTAAAACGGGAATAAG
>NW_004444195.1:1763582-1764776 GCF_000243295.1 Trichechus manatus latirostris
TTATAAGAAATACTAAAATAAGTTCTTCAAACAAAAAGCAAGTGTCATCTAGTAATTATTTGAAACCACATTTAAAAAAAAAGAAAAAAACGAACTGTTCGAAAAGGTAATTATGCAGGTAATTATAAAAGACGATATAATTTTATATTTCTTCTCAATGCTTTTCTTAACTCATTTTTAAAAAAGTAATTGCACAAAACAATACTATATAATTGTATGGTTGGGCTTATAACATACAAATATACAACATATTTGACAATAAAAGGAAAAGGAGGGGGCTTGGAACAAAGCTGTATTAGAGTAAGAAAATGAAATAAGATGATAACTTGAAGCCACCAGAAGAAATGAAGAGAATCAGAAATGGTTAAATAATAAAGCTGATATAACAAATTCTAAAATGCATATTTGCCCTCCTTTTTTCTCTCAGCTTATTTACAAAACAAATATTATGTAAAGTAATAATTATTACACTGTATTTTTGAGGTTGTAATATATATAAATTTAATATATATAACAACAATAAAATCAAAAAGAGGGAGAAGGAGTGGAGTTATAGAGTAGTAAAGTGTCTACGTCTCATTTGAATGAACTTACCTTAAATCTGAAGTTTTGTTAAGTTGAGATATATGTTGTAAGCCTGTTACCGCAAAACGCAGGTCTGAGCCGCCTGCTGCAAAAGCCAATACTGAGACAGGGGTAAGGTGAGCAGCAAGAGTGTTTTATTGTCTATCGATATACAGGAAACAGAGCGGAATGAGCTCCTCCAAAATCACCTCCCCTTCTGGAGGCTGATCAAAGGATTTTATCTGGAAAGGGTCAGGGTCCGAAGAATCTGTGAATGTTAGTTCCCCTTTGAGGTGGGCACAATGACTTCGTTCCAGACATGTTGACCTTCTGCGGGTATTCTTGAAGATCCTTTGTTCAGTTGTCTCACCTTCAGATTTCATCACTCGTTGTTCTACCTCCCAAAGAGGAACGTAGGTTAATTTTTAAATTTTATAAAATCATGGGAACACAGGAGGGAAGAGAGAAGGAAAATAAATCAGAATCATAGGAGCATGCAGAAGTAAACTATGCAAGCTTTGCATTAACAATAGCACAACACCCAGGACGCTAGGCCTACACAGCTGACAATAAATGTGAAATTTCCACGCAGCCCCTTCCAAGCCCTAGAAGAATCACTAACAAAGTAGT
>NW_004444195.1:1768677-1770191 GCF_000243295.1 Trichechus manatus latirostris
GACTCTACAGGACACAGTAGAACTGCCCCATAGGGTTTCTAAGGAGCAGCTGGTGGAATCAAACTGCCGACCTTTTGGTTAGCAGCCTGAGCTCTTAACCACTGTGCCAAGGACATATTTACTTATTATAAATTTAATTGTGTCCTGCCCAAAAAAGATGAAGTCCTAACCCCTGTATCTGTGAATGTGATTTTTTTGGAAATAGGTTCTTTTGTTGAAGATATTGTCAGTTAACAAGGCCATACCGGAGTAGAGTGAATTCTAGCCCCTTCTGAGTGGCGTCTTATAAAAGGAGAGAACAGAAATGAAGACAGAGTCACACAGCTGAAGATAGATAGACTCCATACGAAAATGCATCTGAAAACCAACAACACCCAGGGCTAACAGAAGCTGGAAGAGACAAAGAAAGTTCTTTTCCTAGAACCCACGGAGAGAGGGCTTGGTCCTGCTGGTGCCTTGATTTCAGACTTCCAGCCTCCAGAACTGTAAGATAATAAATTTCTGTTCTTTAAGACCACCAACTTTGTGGTGCTTTGTTATAGCAATCCTAGTAACTAAGACAATACTGAATTCAATTATTTTACATTAAAAGGTATATTTGAAACACCTATCAAAAGAAATATATTCCTAATTCTAATATTTTCCATATCTAAATCACAAAAGCTTTGATTGAAAATGCATCTTCCATAAATACTGCAAGCTTCTTTCTCAAAGAAAGAAAGGAAATGTCAGTTTCCAAGGTGTGAACTCCGACTTTGGACCAGACCTCAAGTGTTATACTTCATTTTGCTTCTCTGTACTTGTCATTTCAACAGAATTACACCTCTGCTTTATCAAAGCAAATTTCAGTTACTGCAGGTACTCCTTTTAGCAGTGCTAAAAGGTTAAGAAATGGATAATCCTTATCTCACAAATAAAGAAACCAAGCTACATAAATATAATAATAGATCTAAGATCACAAAAGTCAGATCCAAAAATGAAAGATACTTTTTTTTTTCTTAGTTGTTTTTGTTTGTTTTTCATAGTTGGATTTGTTTCTTTTTTGCTTTTTCTCCTCATTCCAATTCTCTTTTCATGAAAAAGTTCACTTTATCACTTCATAATAGCAAATTTACTTAGCTAAGAAAACCCTGGTGGCGTAGTGGTTAAGAGCTATGGCTGCTAACCAAAAGGTTGGCAATTCGAATCCACCAGGTGCTCCTTGGAAACCCCATGGGGCAGTTCTACACTTCTACTGGGTCACTATGAGTCAGAATCGACTCGATGGCAACGGGTTTGGTTTTTTTTTTTGCTTTATTTAGCTAAACTCTGTTGTTATTGTTCTTAGGTGCCATCAGGTCGATTCTGACTCATAGCAACCCTATGTACAACAAAACGAAACACTGCCCTGTCCTGCGCCATTTTCACAATCGTTGCCATATTTGAGCCCATTGTTGCAGCCACTGTGTCAGTCCACCTCGTTGAGGGTCTTCCTCTTCTTCGCTGACACTCTACCAAGATGATGTACTTCTCCC
>NW_004444195.1:1771764-1772954 GCF_000243295.1 Trichechus manatus latirostris
CATTTCTTCCTTTTGCTTTAACTACTCTACGTTCAAAAGCAAGTTTCAGAGTCTCTTCTGACATCCATTTTGGTCTTTTCTTTCTTTCTTGTCTTTTTAGTGACCTTTTGTTTTCTTCATTTGTAATGTCCTTGATGTCATTCCACAACTCATCTGGTCTTTGATCATTAGAGTTCAATGCATCAATTCTACTCTTGAGATGGTCTCTCTATTCAGATGAGATATACTCAAGGTAGTACTTTGGCTCTCATTGACTTGTTTTATTTTTCTTCTGCTTCAACTTGAACTTGCATATGAGCAATTGATGGTCTGTTCTACAGTCAGCCTCTGGCCTTCTTCTGGATGATGATATTGAGCCTCTCTTTCCACAGATGTAGTCAATTTGATTTCTGCATATTTCATCCTGAGAGGTCCAGGTGTATAGTGACAATTTATGTTGTTGTGGATAGGTATTTGCAATGAATAACTTGTTGCTCTTGCAAAATTCTACCATGTGATCTCCCACATTGTTTCTATCACCAATGCCATATTTGCCAGCTACAAATTCTTCGTTTCCAACTTTTGCATTCCAATCACCAGTAATTATCAATGCATTTTGATTTCATGTTTGATCAATTTCAGACTGCAGAAGTTGATAAAAATCTTCAATTTCTTCATCTTTGGTGTTAGTTTCTGGTGTGTAAATTTGAATAATAATCATATTAACTGGTCTTCCTTGTAGGCATATGAATATTATCCTATTACTGACAGCATTGTACTTCAGGACAGATCTTTAGGTGTTCTTTTTGACACTGAATACGACACCATTCCTCTTCAATTTGTCATTCCCAGAAATTTAGTAGCTGAACTCTACTAATATTTTATTCAATATTGTCCCTTAACCTTGATTTTAACTTTTTGGAAGTATGTGCACTAGTATATATGTAATTTTTAAAATTTTAAAACATTACTCTCTCATTCTTCGTCATGGGGGTATACAGGGAAAAAAAGTGTATGATATTTATTGTGCTTTAATTTTAAGAAATAAAAAGTAATATTGTGGAAAGCTTTGACTGTAAATTCAGCAGACTGCATTTGATGTTTTTGGACTGATATTCCATTTCTAAATCTACAAAATGGGAATAATGTTAACTACTGTGCGAAAATGTTTGTATTAACTTAGACCAACAACTGCCAAATAGGAGGAACTC
>NW_004444195.1:1784445-1786042 GCF_000243295.1 Trichechus manatus latirostris
CCCCAAATATTTTTAGCTCTCTGCCTTCCAGGAGACATGGTAAGATAGCATTGCCCAGCCCTCTTATTTTTGGATGCAGCCATTTGACAAGTTTTGCTAAATGAATTGTTAACAGATATGTTCTGACCAACAATTTTCCGGGGGTGGGGGGGCACGGGGATCCCAAAATGAGGATTGCTCAGAACAGAGCCCCTATCAAACCTATGACAGATACGTATTGTGAGTGAGAAATGAATCTTTGCTGATTTATGCCACTGATATTTTGAATTTTTGTCACTGAAGCATAGCCATGCTTATCCTGACTAATATAGCTACCTGATGTCAATCTCAGCTTCCATTAAAACAGACCTCAAGTCTTATAAAGAAATGTCTGTATTTGTATGATCTTTATTTCATTATGAATTACACAAAAGTTTGATAAAATAGCTAAATTAGTATTTTAAAAGATATGTTCCTTGGTAAATTTGCAGAAAATAAAATTCATGTAGACCAAATCCTCATTAGCATATTAAGGCATGTGAACTCCCACAGTAAACAAGCTCTGCCTTAAAATCTGGCTTAAACATTAAATTTCCCAGCCCTATTTTATCATGAAATTCTTTTTCCACAGCACACTTAGAAACACAGCATGGAGCACACTGATTGTCAATATATCAATGTCTGCGAATATTAGTAACCTCTGGCAGGAAGGAAATGTGATGGGATTGGGGAGGGCATAGCTGGGATCTTCAAGAGCACCAGCTCTTTATTTCTTATGTTGGCTTTTCTTCTCATAGGAGTTCTTATGATTATTCTTTAAGACATACTTATAGTTATATAAACACCCTCTTGAATGTGTGGTATGTTTCAGTTTTTGAAAGTTTAAAGTAAATATTCATTGCTGTTGTTAACTGCTTCAAGTTAGCCCCCAACTCATAGAGACCCCATAAGCAATGGAATTATTGAAATATTGTGATCCATAGGATTTTCACTGGATGATTTTCAGAAATAGATTGCCAGGTCTTTCCTCCAAGTCTATCTTAGTCTGGAGGCTCTACTGAAACTTGTTCAGCATCACAGCAACACACAAGTCTCCACTGACAGACAAGTGGTGGCTGCACGTAAGTGGCACTGGTTGAGAATTGAACCTGAGCCTCCTGCATGGATGGTGAGACTTCTACCACTGACCCACCAATATTCTTATAAACACTTATGTCTGTTGCCGTCTAGTCGATTCCAACTCAGGGTTGGCTCAAGGCCCCAAAGTCCTCCAAAGCAAGACAAGGATGATTTCTTAGCCTGGAAAATCATAACCCATTTAATAGCTACTTACCATAGCCATATGGTTTTGAGTAATTAGAATATCCAGTGAACTCACCAGCACAAATTGACTGCAAAATGTACACCGAAGTAACAACACAAATCTCAGGGCTCAAGAGAGCTAATAATATGAAACAATTACATTTTATATGGAGCCCTGGTGGCTCAGTGGTTAAGTGTCAGGCTGCTCACCAAAAGGTAGGCAGTTCTAATCCACCAGCAGCTCCTTGAAAACCCTATGGGGCAGTTCTACTCTGTCCTATAGGGTCGCTATGAGTCGGGAACACTTACACATTAG
>NW_004444195.1:1786710-1788174 GCF_000243295.1 Trichechus manatus latirostris
GCTGTCTTCATCGATAACTGTTTTGAAAACTTTTATGTTTTTTAATACTTTATTTCACGTTGAATGTGACTTTGTTTTAGCAATATGTGTACAGGCAGTCTCCGGGTTACAAACAAATTCCATTTCTAAGTCTCTTTAAGTCATATTTGTACAAGAGTCAGAGCAGTTAGGCACGGTTGGTATCTAATGTCAGTCAAATGTCTGTCTTAGTATGTAGTATATAGTCTACCTTTCTATGCACAAAAAACATTAAAGAAACACTTTCAGATACACCGAAAGATCCTTAACATAATCCAAAAAACCAAACCCATTGCCCTGGTGTCAATTTCGACTCATAGCAACCCTACAGGACAGAGTAGAACCGCCCCCACAGGGTTTCCAAGTAGCGACTGGTGGATTCAATTTCCCACTTTTGGTTTGCAGCTTAACCACTGCACCACCAGGGCCCCAATAATATAGTAATGACAATAATAATGTTTTGATTGGTGTTGCAAAGTAGCACCCATTTGTTACTGCGAACTATTGCATGTACCTCAAATTTTTAACACAATAGGCTTTATGGCGGTTGGTTTGTAACCACCGGTTGCGCGTAAGTCCGCCAATGGTAACCGGGGACTGCCTCTATAATTGAGTCTGTATATTTTAATGTAAATGTGACCATCATATTGTCTGATTTGTCCTGCAATTCTTGATCTATTTCCTAGCTAAAACAATTTCATAAGATTTGGAGCAGAGTATATAATTCACATCAAGTTTCTGATTCACCCACGTTTTTCAAAACGTGCAGCTCCTAAAAGATCAAAAGTACCATCTCAAAAGACTGGGTAGTCTTGAACTGTGTTCACTGACATTTCCAAAGGGCACGCCTCTTCATGCAGTGCATCCCGTTCCCCTCCAAGTAGAAAGCAGATCCCAAGGTTGCGGAATAGATAGCGCACCCGGTACTCGTGTCCTGATAGTCAGAACTCTCTTAGGAACGTGTTTCTCACTTCAACCTCAGCCCTTCCTTGTGGAGGACACTGAGAGTTTTCTGGAAAACTCATGATTACCATACTTTGTGAAATCATTGGGAAACTCTGGCATTACCTTGCTTGATTTTACCTAACTTTATGCAATTAATATGCATTAAATATATACAAATAAAATACAACTACAGTCTAATATTTGGTGAATGTAATGATTTTTCAAAGCAGCACAATGTAAGCTGGCAGCTGGGAAGACTTTGAAATAGTTTCGTATACATAGTATGTTACATATTGGATATATTTTGTAGTTTAACAAAGCTTTATTCTCCATAAATAATATTTATGTTGAATTATCGGCATTGAGTTCTAAGTGAAAGAAAAGCATTTTTCAATGAAAAGTCTTTCTACAAGGTGTGCTTTTACTAATATTAGACTATTTTGAACGTGAACTCTTTATGATATAAAATCTTCACAAAAATGTTATCATGGATGATGAAAA
>NW_004444195.1:1788748-1792522 GCF_000243295.1 Trichechus manatus latirostris
TGGCAATGGGTTTGGTTTGATTTGGGTTTGGTGTAAAACCCGTATGAGAAAATTTTAAAACAGTCCTGGAAAATAACAGTAAAGTAGAGTTGAACAGAAGGAAAGACATCCCTTTTTCTTAGAATGACTCAAATTCATAAAGGTGTCAGTCTGCCTTAGAAAATAATTAGACTTAATGTCAACCCAGTACAAATACAAAATATCAGCAAGTATTTGTTGGTATTTTGGGGCTAGAAAAGTTCATGCTGAGTTAATATGGAAAAATAAATATACAAAAATATCTAAGAAAACACTGGGGGAAAAAAACTCAATAAACAGAACTAGTCCTGCCAGACTTAAAACATACCATAAAGGTATTCTTTTACAAAGTGTGCTACTTGTTCATGACCAGTAAAAGAGTACAAGTCCAGAAAAAAGACTCAAATACTTACAGAAATTTAGTATATGATAAATGTGTGTCCTCAAATCACTGAGGAGATGGTCACCTTTAAACTGAATGGTATGTGGCCATTTCTCAACAGAGAGAGAAGCATAGGAAATTGTTACATCTAGTATACAAATCTCTCCCCAGGAGTTTTTACTGAAGAAGAGCTAAAGAGTAGGGATTTGTTGAATGTTGATGTGGTTTCAAGATTTTTTTTTAGCTTGCTGGAATGCTGGTTGGAATAGTAGAGGAAGAAACTTACGAGGAAGGAGAAGGAAGGGAGAATTAGAAGAGCAAGGTCTTTGCGTAGGTCAGAGGCATACAAATCTATATTTTGAAAGATGAGTATGTGACAGGAGTAGTCCCTTAATGGTGCCAACGGTTAATGGGCTCAGCCTCTAACCAAAAAGTTGGAGGTTCGAGTCCACCCAGAGGTACCTCAGAAGAAAGCCCTCTACATCTGAAAAATCAGCTATTGAAAACCCTATGGAGCACAATTCTACTCTGACACCAGGCTGTCACCAAGAGTTGCACAAAAACAAAGCCGTTGCTATTGAGTCTATTCGGACTCATTGCGACCATATAAGACAGAATAGAATTGCCTCCATAGGGTTTCCAAGGAGTGGCTGGTGAATTTGAACTGCCGACCTTTTGGTTAGCAGCCAAGCTCTTAATCACTGCTCCACCAGCGCCCCGATGGTGGATATAGCAGTTAGTTAAAATGAATGAACTAGAGCTATATCTATCAACACAGATTCATTTTGAAATCACATTCTCAAATGAAAAAGCTAGCTACAAAAGGATATGTACAGTATAACAGCACTTATGTAAGTTTAAGGAGCAGTACAATAGTATATATTATTATGAATATATATGCAAGTAAAAATATGGAGAAAACAGATTAGGTAAGATATCCATCAGATAGTGTTTACCTCTGAGCAGGGAATGGTAAAATGCAGTAGAGGCTTGGACTGTATCTGTAACATTTTATTTTTTAATACATGCCTAAGGCAAAATGGACTAATATTAATATTTATAAAATCTGGGTGGTGTGTACATTGGTGTCTGTTCTATTAACCTCTATTGTCCTTGCCTGCTTTAAATCTTTCAGAGTTTAGAGAATTTTAAATGAAATATAATCCAGATTGTGTTTGCACACAGTATCTTTAACAGTTTGTAAGAACTAATTAGTAGCAGTTGGTATCTTTGAGGAAGGGGATGTGGGGTAAAGACTTTATACTTTATATCTTTTGGTAGTTGGAATTTTTATAACATTGTCATGTGTTACCTTTAAAAATACATTATTTCTCCATAATGATCATGCCTTGCTTGAAAATGTTAGATAAATCATACAACCTCTTGGCCATTCTTCAGTTTGAATGACTTGGATGGTCCTCATTATATATTCTTTGAGAGACCTCTGTCTTGTCACTCTCACTGCATGAAAAGCTTTCAGTTGGTTCCCCATTCCGTTTATGGTACACTTTTGTGACCTTCTCAGGGACTGTTGGAAATTTTCCATTCGCATAAGAGTCTGACAAGGCCACGTTCATTCTGACCTTTCCCTCTCATTGTCATTTAAAGGGCAGGTTGTGTCAAACCTATGCTCATTTGTTTTACCATATGCTATTCGAAATCACAGAAGCCTGAAAAGCCTGAAGCCTAGCACGTAAAATGACAGTTGAAAACTTAAAGAAATACAATATAGAGAATTTTATAAAACTCATTTTCAAATATATATACAAATCAGTGTCAAATGAAAAATGAAAAATTAATATCTATTTCTGAACAAATCAGTAATTTTGGCACATTTTAAATTAGATGGACTCATGCATTTATTCATTTAACAAATCTCGTAGGGAGCTAACTGGGTGCCAAGCACAATTCTTGGTGCTAGGGATGCAACAATAAACAAAAGGCAAAGTCCTTTCCCTCACTCACTTAAATACTGATAAGGAGAAAGAAAAAAACAATCATTCCATCACTTACTTAAATACTGGTAGAGAGAGACAGAAAACAACCAAACCATTATTTATGTCAAACTATGATAAGCAATATGGAGAAAAACAAATTTGAGCCCTGGTGACACAGTGGTTAAGAGCTCAGGCTGCTAATCAAAAGATTGGCAGTCTGAATCCACCAGACGCTCTTTGGAAACCTTCTGGGGCAGATCTACTCTGTCTTATAGGGTTGCTACGAGTTGGAATCGACTCAACAGCAACAGGTTCTTTTTTTTTTGGTTTATTATAAGCAATATGGAGAAAAATAAATCAGGACGAGAAGGATAAGAGGCTCTGAAAGATGGAAGGTGTAACTTTTTCACAGAGAGTGGTAGTCAGAAAATGTCTAACTTATAAAGTGACATTTAAACTGAGACCTAAGAAAATGATAACAGTTTCAAGTGGAGTGTTCCAGGCAGAAGGAAAAGCATGTACAATATTCTTGAGTGTTGATTGTTGTGTTTAAGGAACAGCAAATAATGTGACTGAAGTATAGTCAGTGAAGGAAGAATGGTAGGGAAGAGATCAGAGAGAAGTAAGGGTCTGTGCTAGGATTTTTTGAGTACTTTGGCTACTGCGTTGAGTAAACCCATTGTAAGTACTCTGGCTACTGTGTTGAGTGAGGATTTCTGAACAGAGAAATAAACTGTAGAAAGCAAGAGTGAAAGTGGGAAGACCTCTGAGAAGGCAAGAGATGGTGGTGGCTTGGACTGCAAGATATTTGGGGATAGAGAAAAAAATAATAACAAAGTCCATGCATGATTATTTTTAAACCCTGGTCATGCAGTGGTTAAGAGCTTGGCTGCTAACCAAAAGATTGGCAGTTCAAATCCACCAGCTGCTCTTTGGAAACCCTATGAGGCAGTTCTACTCTGTCCTATAGGGTTGCTATGAGTTGGAATGGACTCAATGGCAATGGGTTTGGTTTGGGTTTATTACACTATTTTAGATAAAGTGTATTTTTGATTACCCATAAATTGAGTTGAATATATTTACTCATATTAAAACATATGAAAATTGTGCAATTTCAAAATCATAATGACATGAGTTAGTTTTTCAATGTGCAGTTTAAAATGTACCTAGTGGAAAATGCTTTTAGTCTAAAATAATTGTGGTCATGAAATGTAACATTTAGGGGGTCGCTATAGTCAGAAATGACTGGATGGCAACGAGTTTCATTTTGTGGTTTTGGACTACTTTTTCTTGGATCCTCAATCAGTGCCCATAGAAGCAGCAGTCAAGAAATCAAAAGACGTATTGCATTGGGCAAAATCTGTTGCAAAAGATGACCTTTTTCAAGTGTTAAAAAGCAAAGGTGTCACTCTGAGGACTAAGGTATGCCTGAACCAA
>NW_004444195.1:1793406-1794322 GCF_000243295.1 Trichechus manatus latirostris
ATGCACCACAACGCAGTGATCTGACTAACCTGGACTTTTTAACAAATACATTATAAATACTTGTATTCATGCAAATATGAACAAGACTGATGACTTTCTACCAATATCTACTTTTCCATCTTCCACTTAAATAGAACTTTAGCTGAGCATATGCCTTCCAATGAAGTAAAGACCACATTTCTCAGGCTCCCTTACTATTATAGCTTCTAAAGAGAATTCTGGCTATACTTCTTCCAAGACAGTTTGTCTGCTTTTCTGGTAGTCCATAGTATATTCAATATCCTTAGCCAACATGATAATTCAAAGACATCAACTCTTCTTCTGACTTCTTTACTCACTGTCCAGCTTTCATATGCATATGAGGCAATTGAAAACACTATGGCCTGGATCAGGCTCACCTTTAGTCCTTAAAGTGACATCTTTGCTTTTTAACACTTTAAAGAGGTCTTTTGCAGCAGATTTCCCCAATGCAATGCATCATTTGGTTTCTTGACTGCTACTTCCATTGGCATTGATTATGGAGCCAAGTAAAATGAAATCCTTGCCAATGTGATCTTGTCTCCATTTATCATGATGTTGTTTACTGGTCCAGTTGTGAGAATTTTTTTGTTTTCTTTATGTTGGGGTGTAATCCATACTGAAGGCTGTGGTCTTTGATCTTCATCAGTAAGTGCTTCAAGTCCTCTTCACGTTCAGCAAGCAACGTTGTGTCACCTACATAGCTCTGGTTGTTAATAAGTCTTCCTCGAAGACTGATGCCATGTTCTTCTTCATATAGTTCAGTTTCTCAGATTATTTGCTCAGCATACAGATTGAATAAGAACGATGAAAGGATACATCCTTGACGCACACAGTTCCTGACTTTGAACCATGCAGTATCTCCTTGTTCTGTTCCAACTACTGCCTCTTGGTATAC
>NW_004444195.1:1798582-1801906 GCF_000243295.1 Trichechus manatus latirostris
CCCCAGACACCCTTTTAGCTCAGTAATGAAGTCACTCCCAAGGTTCACTGTTCAGCCAAAGATTAGACAGTCCCATAAAATAAAATGAGACTAATTGTGCACAACAGCCCAGAAACAAGGACTAGAAGGCAGGAGGCAACAGAAAAGCCGGTAATGGGGAACCCAAGGTTGAGAAGGAACAGTGTTGACATGTTGTGGGTTGTTAACCATTGTCATAAAACAATATGTGTTCTAACTGTTTAATGAGAAACTATTTGTTCTGTAAACCTTCATCTAAAGTACAATAAAAAAAAAAATTAAAATAAATAAATAAAAGAAATTGTTCTTTTTACCCATGAATGAATGCCATTGCTCTTAAATTTGTCATTCCTGGCATAGTAGACCGTATTATTGTCTGATTCAAAATGACCAATACCAGTCCATTTCAGCTCACTAATGCCTACGATGTCAATGTGTATGTGTCCTATTTTATTTTTGACTATTTCCAGTTTTCCTAGATTCATGCTTTGTACATTCCATGTTGTTATTATGAATGGATGTTTGTAGTTGTTTCCTTTCATTTTGTGTTGTACCACATCAGCAAATGAAGGTCCTGAAAGCTTGACTCCAACCATGTCATTAAGATCAACTCTATTTTGAGGAGGCAGCTGCTCTCCAGTCGTCTTTTGATTGCCTTCCAACCTGAGGGGCTCATCTTCCAGCACTATATCAGACAGTGTTCCTCTGCTATTCATAAAGTTTTCACTCGTTAATTGTTTTCAGAAGTAGACTCCAAGGTCCTTCTTCCTAGTCTGTCTTAGTCTAGAAGCTCAGGTAAAACCTGTCCACCATAGGTTATCCTGCTGGTATTTGAATACCAGTAGCATAGATTCTAGCAACACAGCAACATGCAAGCCCCCATAGTAGAAGAAACTGACAGAAACATGGGACCAAAGGAGAGCAGTTCTAGCTAAATTCCTGTTTGAGAATTACCAGTCATAGGTGGAATTTGTAAAGTAGAGAATTAAATCATATGACATAAGGAGATTAAAAAAATAAGAGGCCAGAAAGTTGGATGAATCTTCTTGGTAGGAGAAGGAGGACTATAAGCCAGATACTTATGCACTTAATGAGTGGGAATAGTGTGGAAGGGGAGTGATCAGCTATTGTGGGTTACTATGTGTCCCTCTAAAAAATATGTTGAAGTCCTAACCCCTAGTACCTGTGAATGTGGCCTTATTTGAAAATAGCATTTTTGCAAATGTAATTAGTTAACATGAGGCCATACTGGAGTAGGATGAGTCTTAATCCAACAATAAACTAAACCAAACCCATTGCCACTGAGTTGATTCTGCTTCATAGTAGAGTAGAACTGCCCCATAGGGTTTCCAAGGAGCAACAGGTGGATTCGTACTGCCAACCTCTCGGTTAGCAGCCTAGCTCTTAACCACTGTGCCACCAGGGTTCCAATCCAACATTACAGGTGACCTTATAAGAAAAGGAGAAAAGAGACACATGTAGGGAAGATGACCACATGAAGAAAAAGGCAGAAATTGGAGTTACGTTGCCATAACCCAAGGAATCTAGGATTACCAGAAGTCGGAAGAGGCACAGAAAAATTGGAGGCCTCAGAGGGAATATGGCCATGCTAACACCTTGATTTCTAACTTCTAGCCTCCAGAACTAAAAGAGAATAAATTCATGTTGTTTTAAGACACCTACTATGTGGTAATTTGTTACAGCGGCCCTAGGAAACTAATTCATGACAGTATATTAGTGGATGGCAGCTTGGATAGGGGAGGAAGCTGAAGGAAAAAAAAGCAAGAACATTTGCATGAGGGCAAAGAAGTAATCAATTAGATCAACAGTGGGGTTTAGAAGGACACTAACCTCACTTCTCAAAATGGGTTCCCAAAGGAATATCCTTTACTCAAGATACCTGCAGGAAACATCATCCTCAGAGAAGAGTCAAGTTCCAAAAGCACTATGAAAATGTGGTGCTAGAGAGGACCTGTAAACCCATTGCTGTCAAGTGGAATCCTACTCATAGTGACCTTATAGGACACGGTAGAAGTGCCCCATACAGTTTCCAAGGCTGTAGTCTTTATGGAAGCAGACTCCTACATCTTTCTCCCATGCAGCATCTGGTGATACGAACCACCGAACTTTCCATTAGCAGCCAAGAACTTAACCACAGCGAGAGTTTAAGTTTGAGAAAAAATATTAGAATGAAAAACTGATAACCAGAGAAATTCCATTTTGATCAGTGAGCAAGGGTAACAGAAATATTGGCATGCTGTATTAAACTTGCCTCAAATTTGAAAGAGAAGTAAATCTTAGGAGTTCCCTGTACAATTGATGTCTTTAGGCAACATCAGAGCAATCATATAGAAGGAAATCCAAGAAACTATACAAAAGCCCCTGAGGCAGGCTTCCTCTCTCTGTGATTTTCTTGGCTTTATGTTTATTCTGAGGCCCCCTGCAGAGTGCCACAGTCTCTCCCTACACCAGGCATCCCGAACACAACTGGCAGAGTCAGTGTCCTCCATTTTTGTTTCTATCTTTTCTTTAATCGGCTCAAAAAAAGTTACTGCCACTCCTTGGACTAGTCACAGTAGAACTTTAAATGCCCTAGTTAGACTGTTTATGATTAGACTAACGAGTTTTCCAGCTGCTTTATTTTGGAGAAACCAAGGACAGGGAAAAGTGAAATGTTATTTGGGCGCCCTTTGAGTGTGATGGAATAAATGAACTGAACCATTTAGATGTGTAGCATCAGTAACTATAGACATTAGTAACAGTGTATAACAATGAGGATTTCCATCATCTCATATCAAATGTTAGGTCTTGAAGCAAATTATTACGTGATCATCTGAATCTAGTTGGTATGCAGCAGGGGGTTAATGCTCAAACTATCCTTCATATGTTGAGAACATCTGTAGGAAACACAGCTGGTAGTATGGCAGACTACAGAGAAGTGCAATAAAGTTTTAGTGAAATTAAAGATGTCAACCGAATGTTTTCTATTAGTCTATATTGTCTGATTTACGTCTTACTGTACCACATGTTAGTATTTTTCCCAATTGGCATTGCCTGATCATGATAATTGGATAGTTACTGAACATCAGCAATGAACTCAGCAACTTGCAGAACGTAATGATGGAGAAATTTCATGGCCAGAAATTTGAGATTGTCCTGAAGGGTAAACAAGGAAGTGGGGACAAATGTTGATATAAAATTTAATTGGAAATGATTCCTTCTTCATCCTTTAATGAATTTGAAGAACTGATAATAAAATAAGGAAAAGAAGTGGTTTAATGAAAAATATAAAGGCTTGCATATTTG
>NW_004444195.1:1802622-1805726 GCF_000243295.1 Trichechus manatus latirostris
ACCTTCTCCTATAGCCCTTGCTCTGAATTCAGACTTACAGCCTCCTTAACTGTGAGAAAATATATCTCTATTCTTTAAACACAACTACTTGTGTATTTCTGTTATAGCAACACTAGATAACTAAGTTACCATTCTTCTGTCAGTTTTTCTTACTGTGGAGACCTGTGGTTGCTGTGACACTGGAAGCTATGCCACCAATATTTCAGATACCAACAGGGTCACCCATGGTGGACAGGTTTTAGCAGAGCTTCGACTAAGACAGACTAGAAAGAAGGAGCTGGCAATCTACTTCCTAAAGTAAATTGGACAGTAAAAACCTTATGAATCATAGTAGAACATTGTCTGATAGGGTACTGGAAGATGAGCCCCTCAGGTTGGAAGGTATGCACAATACAACTGGAGAAGAGCTATCTCCTCAGAGTAGAGTCGATTTTAAAGATGTAGATGGAGTCAAGCTTTCAGGACTTTTGTTTGCTGATGTGGCATGACTCAAAATGAGAAGAAACAGCTGTAAACATCCATTAGTAATTGGAATGTACAATGTACGAAGTATGAATCAAAGAAAATTGGAAGTAGTCAAAAATGAAATGGAATGTTTGAAGATCTATATCATAGGTATTAGAGAGCTGAAATGCACTCATATAGACCATTTTGAACCAGATAATCATATGGTCTACTAACTGAGAAATGACAAACTGAAGAGGAATGGCATCCCATTTATCTTCAAAAAGAACATTTTAAAATATATCCTGAGGTACAACACTGTCAGTAATAGGCTAATATCCATACTCCTACAAGGGAGACCAGTTAATAAAACTATTATTCAAGTTTACTCACCAACCACTAACACCAAAGAAGAAGAAATTGAAGATTTTTTTACCAACTTGCAGTCTGAAATTTATCAAATATGCAACCAAGAGGGACTGATAATTACTGGTGGTTGGAATACAAAAGTTGGAAACAAAGAAGAAGGAGAGGTAGTTGGAAAATATGGCCTTGGTGATAGAAATGACACCAGAGATATTATGATAGAACTTTACAAGACCAATGACTTACTCATTGCAAATACCTTTTTCAACAACAAAAACGGTGACTATACTTGTGGATCTAACCAGGTGAAATACACAAGGTTCAAATTGACTACATCTGTGGAAAGAGACCATGGAAAAACTCAATTATCATCAGTCAGAATAAGGCCAGGGGCCAACTGCAGAACAGACGATCAATTGGTCATATGCAAGTTCAAGTTGAAGTTGAAGAAAATTAAAACAAATCCACCAGAACCAAAGCATGACCTTGAGTATATCCCACCTGAATTTGGAAACCATTTCAATAACAGATTTGACGCATTGAACACTAATGACCGAAAACCAGACGAGTTGTGGAATGACGTCAAGGACATCATACATGAAGAAAGCAACAGGTCTTTTTAGACAGAAAAGAAAGAAATGACCAAGATAGATGTCAGAAAAGACTCAAAAACTTACTCTTGAACGTCAAGTAGGATCTTAGGCTGGGTTCTTTAAAGAAGCAAAACCAGTAAAGAGTATAAATATAGAGAGAGAGGGATTTATATCAAGGAAACAGCTCATGAAATTGTAGAGGCTAGAATGTCCCAAGTCCATGGATCAGGGTAGAGGCCTCTCCCAATTGATGCAGCCACAGAAGCTGGCGAACCCAAGGTCAGCAGGTCAGAGAGCATAGCTCCTGTTCACAGACTGTGAAGGTCAATGAATTCCAAGATCAGCAGACGAGACCACAAGGTTTCTCCTGATTCAGGTAGCTGCAGGGGCTGGCGAACCCAAGATCAGCAGGTTGGGGGACAGGACTCTTGCTCACAGGCTGTGAAGATCGACGAATCCCAAGATCGACAGGCAAGCTGCTAGCTCAAGTCCCAAGAACCAGAGGTGAGATGATGAGAGGCAGCTACTGGGTCCAGAGCAAGCCAAAAACCTTGGCAACAGGAGCAGGAAGGAAATAGCTGGCAGAGGACAGAGAGATGAAGGCTGAGGGGGCAGTGAGCTGACACAGACCCTGCCCCTGCCGATATCACTCAGCAGATTCCATCACGGGGATGATCGCATATCAGATTTCAACAGGGATGTGATCACAACATTATGCAACTGCCAAAACACTGAGAATCATGGCCTAGCCAAGTTGACATACAACCTTAACCATTACAAGTAGCTAAAGCAAATGGAAGAAATGATGAAGTAAAAGAACTGAACAGAAGATTTCAAAGGGTGGTGCAAAAAGAAAAGGTATTATCATGAAATGTACAAAGATCTGGAGTTAGGAAACCAAAAGGGAAGAACACACTTGGCATTTCTAAAGCTGAAAGAAGTGAAAAAAAGTCAAACTTCCCTAGAGTTGCAATATTGAAGGATTCTATGAGCAAAATATTGAACAACACAGGAAGCATCCAAAAAAGATGGAAGAAATACACAGAGTTACTGTTTCAAAAAGAATTGGTCGATGTTCAAACATTTTAGGTGGTAGCATATGATCAAGAACCCATGGTACTGAAGGAAGAAGTCCAAGCTGTACTGAAGGCATTGGTGAATAACTAAGTTCAAGGAACTGATGAAATACCAATTGAGATATTTCAACAAATGGATGCAAGGTTGGAAGCACTCACTTGTCTATGTCAAGAAATTTGTAATACAGTTACCTGGCCTACTGTCTGGAAGAGATCAATATATGTCCTCATTTCAAAAAAAGGTGATCCAATGGAATGTAGAAATTCTCGAACAATATCATTAATATCACATGCAAGTAAAATATTGTTGAAGGCAATTCAAAAATGGTTGTAGCAGTACACCGACAAGGTACTGCCACAAATTCAAGCCGAATTCAGAAGAGGACATGGAATGAGGGATATCATTACTGAGGTCAGATAGACTTTGGCTGAAAGCATTTGACTATGTGGATCATAACAAATTATGGATAACATTGAGGAGAATGGGAATTCCAGAACACTTTATTGTGCTCATGCAGAACCTGTACATAGACCAAGAGCAGTTGTTCAAACAGAGCATGGGAATAGTAGGTGGTTTAAAACCAGAAAATGTGTGTGTCCTGGTCATATCCTTTTACCATACTTA
>NW_004444195.1:1812565-1814999 GCF_000243295.1 Trichechus manatus latirostris
AGGAAGTAAAATGTTTTTAAAAATAGTTGGTGTAAGAAGTGATATCTTGTCAATATGAGAGGTAAGAGCATTGTCTCGTGTATGTGTGTGTAAGTATGTATGTATGTATATAAGTAAGTGTGTGTGTGTATGTACATAAAAATAACTATAGAGTTTCATGACATTTTCATGTGCGTAGAATGGTTTATCTCTAAATAAGACATATTTTTTACAAAATTTTTATCTCTAGATAGGGTAGAATTATAATTACAAAATCACGACAAACTTAGGTTTCCTGTAATTCTAGGCAATATTAATTTACTGCTAAGCCTTAAACAGAATCTGCGTGCAAAGGCAATTTTCCTGTCACCTGTAAGGTACTGATATTTTCCTCAGTGTTATGTGTTTATAAACAGTCAAGTTGCAGAATTTAGTAATTCCTTCCATAATGAGGTCTGTTGTAAGATTCACTTATCAACCACATATTCAATCCTTGGCAGGGGGGCAAGATTGGATACAATTTTATGGTCAAAAGGAATTATTAAATGCAAAAAGTTTTTTTTTTTTTTTTTGGAGGGGGATATTCCATTCTGGAAGTCCTGGGGCTTTACATTTACACAAGCTACACTTTACATACTGTTATACACTTTATCTGCTGTTATACATAGAGTCACTACCAGTCAGAACCGACTCGATGGCACCTAACAGCAACAACACTTTAAAAAGTAAGTGGCATAGGAATATTTTTAAACCTATTAGTGATAGAGAAGGAAAACAGCTATTGACAAGTGAAGATAAGCACCCACCATATGGATTCTAACATTTTAATTATTTTGTTCTTTTTCTTTTTAAAGCAACTCTTAGTGGTAATAATTTTTCAACTAATTAAAGACCAGCTGCTACTTAGCAAGCTAGATGCCCAATTAGGAATCTGAAACCTGCTAAATAACCTTTACTGCCAGCCAGCTAGCTGAATCACCTCCTGTCACTGGCATGAAATTGATTATTTTTTGTTTTGTTAAATGCATGTTGTTGTCACACAAATGGGATCTCCAGAATGTTTTTCTTTCAGTAGAGTAGAACAATCTGACATTCTTTTCAATCTCATTTTTTGGAAGAGATTGAGATCTGTAGCAAGGTCCTTCATCTATCTTTGTAAATATAATTATGGAATGGCTACGGGGAATTATATTTTGCAAAAACCAGAAAAGTTGAAATGCAGAAGGTAACCACCCACGACAGCTCAATATTACTTAGTGACTGACATTGAGATAATGATATTATGTAAAATAGTTTGTGTGTATGCAAAAAAAATTACAAAAAAGTAATTACATTTCTACTTATGATGAAGCAGCTTGGTTTTAAATGTTAATGACTTTTTCCCTTTCTCAGAGGATCTTAAATAATGGAATAAAGGTGCCAAGGTTTATTATTGAGAAATATACTCTCAAAATACAGCTTTATTGTATACACCAGGTTTTTCTCCTCTATGAGAGTTCAAAATGTTTTATCTTCACAAAACAAACAAAATCTCCTTGTTGGAGGATATAACTTATTTAGCATCACTGCTATTGAAAGTTCAAAAAGAAATATAATACTCAAAAAAAAATTGCTTTTCACTATTTTAAATAGTTGTTGTCGGGTCAAACCTGCCCTGAATGAGTAAATAAGTCATATTGAAACCAAGATATAATTGATTATACATGATAAATGGATGTCTTATTTGTCTAGTACTGCTATAACAGAAATATCACAAGTGGATGGCTTTAATAAACAGACGTTTATTCTCTCACAGTCTAGTAGGCTAGAACCCAATTTCAGGGTGCCACCTCCAGGGGAAGGCTTTCTCTCTCCGTCAACTCTAGAGGAAGGTCTTTGTTATCAATCTTCCCCTGTCTAGGAGCTTCTCTGCTTAGGAACCTCGGGTCCAAAGGACGAGCTCTGCTCCCAGCTCTGCTTTCTGGGTGGTATGAGGTCCTCCACATCTCTCTGCTTGCTTCTGTCTTTTATATCTCAAAAGAGATTGGCTTACAACATGATCTAATCTTGTAAATTGAGTCCTGCATCATTAACATAAGTGCCACTAGTCCCATCTCATTAACATCATAGAGATAGGATTTATAACACATAGGAAAATCACACCAGATGACAAAATGGTGAACAATCAGACAATACTGGGAATCATGGCCCAGCCAAATTGATACACATATTTTTGAGGGACACAATTCAATCCATGACAATAGACATTTTTTTTTTTGATTCATTAAGAAATTTCAGAATTTTCTTTTAGAATTGTCCAATGCGTTGCAAATATTTAGCTGTCTTCTTAAGGTGACAGAGACTTAGTCTACAAGTCATTGTCTTAGTTGTATTGAATAATCTTAATGGTCTGGAAGAGCTACTGCTATTGACAGGGGTGTCAGACACTACATAACGGGGTTTCCATCTTCCACAG
>NW_004444195.1:1815335-1816438 GCF_000243295.1 Trichechus manatus latirostris
CAGGTGCCTCTTCGGACAGATGCCGTGGCCAGAAGGCACTATTTTAAGCTGAGAATTTATCTGCTCCATGCTAACTATTACTTACACTAGAAATTGAAATCATCTTTGTCAGGTGTGCCAATAGGGAAAGTGACAGCAACTGGAAGTCAAGTTTTATTTCACAATACTTCGTATCTCCATAATGCTGTCAATAGCAGTTTTCTAGAAGTGTTTAAGCACAAGTCATAATCGTGCTTAAACATTTTAATAGCCTTTCACTGCTTGCAAGATCACGTCCAAGGACTTTAGTATGGCAGACAAAACTTTCCATGAACTGACCCTTGCCTACTTATTTTAAGCCTTTTCTGGGACTCAGATTTATTTAGATAATAATAATAGCACCTATTTGGCATTTACAATTTGCTAAGTGCTATTACTATTATCTATGTTCTTTACATGTATAAACTCATTTAATTCTCAGCACAACTCTACAAAGTAGATTTATTCATTATTATCTCCCTTTTTAAAGATGAGGAAACTAAGGTACAGAGAGGTGAAGTGATTTGCCCGAGGTCATGTAGCCAGGGGAACTGAGATTCGAAACCAAATCCATGCTCCTGACCACTGTGCTGACTCCTCCATATCCTCATCTAATTTCAAGCTTTCATGCCTTTGCATTTGCCGCTCTCTTCATCTTGAATGTCCCTGGGTGGCACCAATGGTTAAGCACTTGGATACTAAAGGAAAGGTGGGTGGTTCAAACTCACCCAGAGGTGTCTCAGAAGAAAAGTCCGGTGATCTGTTCCCAAAATGTCAGAGACATGAAAGCCCTATGGAGCACAGTTCTACCCTGAAACACATGGGTCTCCATGAAACAGAATCAACTCAATGGCAACTATTTTCATCTTGAATGCCCTACTTCTCCATTTCTGATTGAATATCTCTTTCTTTAAGACTCAGCTAAAGAACGCATTTCCTAGCGAAGAAATATGTAATCCTTTAAGTCAGTGTTGCCTATGCTAGGCTTAGGGAAAATATCACTACAATAACAATCACCAACACCACCATCATCACCACCACCACCACCACAATGACAACAAAGACAATGGCTGCAGTAATAATAA
>NW_004444195.1:1820096-1821944 GCF_000243295.1 Trichechus manatus latirostris
GCGTCCTTGACTTAACAAGTCTCTGTTATGAAGAAGTTCAGGAAAGGCAGATCTGAATTAAGTGCCTTAATAAAGAGCGTGAAGGCCAAATAGCAAACAAAGATGGAACATCTCTAAACGCAAACTCCATACCTTAAAATGCATTAACTCAGGAGAGATTTGTGTAAGGAATAAATTGGACTGCCAAAGGATGAACGCTGAAGAAGAAAAGAGAACAGTGAGTAATGAAGGAGGTAATAGGCTTTCTCTGTTTTGGCAAAGTTATTTAGGAGGAGGACAATTTTAGGGCAGTTGTAGACTCATAGCCAGAAGGATTTCTATGGGGAGTCGTATGAGTCAAAATGTATTCCTATGAACATCCCTAGACAAAAAATACTTTTATTTACTTAATCTGAGTGAGTAAATTTTAGCATTTGCAAGTCGAAGCATATTCTCACCATAAAATAAATTTTCATTAGTCCCTGGGTGATGCAAATGGTTAAACTCTTTACTACTAAACAAAAGGTTGATGGTTCAAACTCACCCAGAGGTGCCTCAGAAGAAAGGCCTGGCAATCTGCTTCTGAAATTTCACGGTCTTGAAAATCATAGAGTGCAGTTCTAGTCTACTCACATGGGGTCATCATGAGTCCAAATCTACTTGATGGCAACTGATTTTTTTTTTCTTTTTGTTTACTTTGTTATTCTTTCCAGTGATATCCAAAAGGGTGACAAAAAGAGTTGGAGTAGGGATAGGAAGTTAGCAGAGAAAGATAATTGTAAGGAACAAATTTGTAGACACAAAACACACATGCTGCCATATCTATGCAAACGTACTGACCAAGATCTGGAGAGGTTCCAAAGTAAGGATCTGGTAGTAGCTTGCTTCTATTTTCCACCACGTAGCATATGAAAATAAAACATTTACAAGGCTTTTTTACATGCACATTAATTATGTGAAATTAGAGGCACTAAGAGTGGGCCACTAAGTGATGATTAAACAATGATATTATAAGTTCTGGCAGCATTGGTAATAGGGAACTAAGTTTACTTCCAAAAGGAGGAGAGATCATTAAAATTTTAATTTGTTTCTCAACAGTTCAATTATAACATGCTTAATGTCCTGGGCATTAACCTTAAGAGACTTAACACAATTATGGGGCTGTTCCAAAGTACCTTGCTCTCTTGCATTTATTTTCTCAAAAGATTAGGTATTTGTAAGTGCTTAAGATCATTCCTGGCTCTCAACCTAGTTGATAACGTTTTTCTTCCATTTCCCATGCTATTTCTATTCCTTACATGTTTGACAAGATTACTTCAGATAATAGGAGACCTCTTCATATCACTGAATAAAAACTTTCAAGCGTACCTTTTAAATATGGGTCAGTAGATATCTACTTAGGGAGCCCTGGTGCTGCAGTGGTTAAGCGCTCTGCTGCAGTTGGAACCCACCCGCTGCTCCATGAGAGAAAGATGTGGCAGTCTGCTTTCGTAAAAGATCTACAGCCTTGGAAACTTTATGGGTCAGTTCTACTCTAGTCTATAGAGTCGTTACAAGTTGGAATCAACTCAATGACAATGAGTTTGGTTCCTTTTTACTTTTAGATGCCTACTTAATATCTCCTCTGTGGATCTCATGCTAGCGGATCCCTCTTGTCAAGAGTTCATTGGCCACACATTCATTCAGTCAATAGATGCATTGTCTTCAGGGCATCCTCTCTAAAATACTTCTATAAACGTCAATGGGCTGACACCTTCCCTTTCTGGTTTAGCACTCTAAGCACATCCATTGTTAAGTAGCCCCACTATACTGACAAAGTTCCTCTGGCACCCCCTCAAGGTTCTGCTCTCTGTATTCCAATAAAATAAA